>NC_064808.1:35260952-35317730 GCF_023721935.1 Panthera uncia | reverse complement strand
CTGTGTGTCTGGATATGGAGTTTTGTTTTTGCCTTCCCTGTTTGGATTTACTGAGCTTTTTTTTTTTTCTTGTTTATGGCCAAATTTGGGCAGTTTTCACAAATTATTCCTTAAAATCTAAAGTCTGTTTTTCTACACTCCGTAGTCTCCTGGGACTCCAATAACATGGATGTTAAATCTTCTGTTACTTTTTCACAGGTTCCTGAGTCTTTTTAAATTTTTTTTCACTGTTTTTTTTTTCGCCTTGTTCAGATTGCACAATTTCCATTTATCTATCTTCAAGCTCACTGTTTCCTCTGTAATCTCCATTCTGCTACTGAGACTACTGAATGAGTTTTTTTTTTTTTTAATTTCAGTTACTGTATTTAGTATTCTAAAATTTTTATTTGGTGCTATTAAAAAATATTTATTTTTGAAAAAGAGATACAGAGAGCAGGCCGGAGTGGGGGTGGGGCAGAGAGAGAAGGGGGAGGGGGACAGAGGATCTGAAGCAGTAAGCCGGATGTGGGGCTGGAACTCAGGGACCGTGGGATCATGACCTGAGCTGAAGTCAGTCAACCAACCAACTGAACCACCTGGGTGCCCTTCGTTTGGCTTTTTACATCCAATTTTTATTGCTGGTATTTTCTATTTTCTCTTTCTTTTCTATTTCAAAACGTTTACCTTTACTTCTTAGAGAATTTTTTAATAAAAGCGACTTTAAAGTCTCTAGTAATTTCAATATTGCTGTCATCAAGACATTGGTGTCTATTGTCTTTTCCATGTGAAATGTCATTTTCATTGCTCTTGGTATGGCAAGTGATTTTGAGCTGTATCTTGGACATTTTAAATATATGTATATGGAACTCAGGTTTATGTTTATATCTATGAGCAATGTGGATATTTTTGTTTTAGCAGGTAATTGACCCAGTTGGATTAAGGCTACAAGTTCTAATCAGCTTTCTGTGAGTCAATGTCGTTTATATTTTCAAAGCTTTAGTAATATTATGATAGGGAAAGGTAGGATAAAATAGGCAGAGGGGGAAAGGTTAGGACCTGAGGTCCCTGGATGGGGAAAAACACATATATTTTTTTAAATGTTTATTTATTTTTGAGAGAGAGAGAGAGAGAGAGAGAGAGAGAGGTAGATACAGAATCTGAAGCAGGCTCCAGGCTCTGAGCTGTCAGGGCAGAGGCCGTCGAGGGGCTCCGACCCATGAACTGTAAGATTATGACCTGAGCCAAACTTGGAAGCTCAACCAACTGATCCTCCCCAGGAGCCCTGAAAAACACATATTTTAAAACAATGTTGGGAGCATTTGAGCAAACTCCCTCCGGCATAAGGTTCCTCTTAGGAATGTAACAGTCACCACCCACTCCCCCTCAGGTTTCCCTCAGGAAGTTGACCATCACAATACCTAACTAAAATAGAGAAAGCATAAAACTTATGTTATACGAAGGACAGTATGACCATAGTGTGATCCCTCACACAATGGAATCGAGCCAATCAGGACAACCCAGCACCTAGAGCTATCAAGCCAGTAAGAATAGAACCTGAGAAGGAACAAGGGGGAAAGGGGCAGGCGACCAAAACCCTATAAAACAAAGTCCTTTGCCTATTGTCAGGGGTATTCACTTTTGAATACCCCCTCTCTGTAAAGAGAGCTTTCATACTACTCTTACTTTCTGATCTTATACTCTAATAAACTTTTGCCTGCTGCTCATTTTATTTTGTGTCCCCCTCTTCATTCTTCAAAGTGGTGAGACAACCAACCCCAGGTACTGAGGTAAAAAAAAATCCTGCAACAATATTATTGTGATCTGTCTCATGTATGCACCATCCAGTTGGGATCTTGGTACTGATCCATCCTGTAATTCAACTCTTAACATCTTTGGCATGCTATTTAGTATCCAATCCATGCATGCACATCTCACAGCTCTATGAGGTGCTTTCCTGAACTCCTCCCTCTCAGTGATCTCTCCAGTCCTTTCTGTTTCTCTGGGCTTCCTTTCTCTGTCCTCTGGCTAGAAATCTGGGCTTTATTTACCTTACTCACGCTATACACTTTCCATGGCTATGCCCTCGTTCAGGACCAAACAGCAGGAAGATAGGAATAGGGGCTTGTCCCATCCCCTTAGGACCTCCAGTCAGAGAGAAAATTCCCCTTTCCTTAAAGATTTAGTCTTGTGGGCCCTGTTGTCACCAAGATTACTTCAGGATTGCTTGGGAGTTGGGAGACCCTAGAAGATGAGGAAATAAACAAATATGGGATCCTCACCCCACCCCCACCCCCACCTCCACCTGTACACCCCCTTTCCCACCAGCATGAAGAAACCCTGTTCCAGCTCACAGAGGGTTCCTTATGGAGCTCTCACTACCCATATCGTTGCCCATGTCCATGTTTAAGGCTCTGTTGAGTCTAGGTTGAGGATATACCAAAGAGGGAAAAAAATGGTAAACCGCCTCATGGTTCAATCGCCCTTTAAATGCTGATCTTTCTCGGTCCTCCTGCTACCATTTCCTTTTCGGAGTCCTCAAAGAGCTGCTCCATGCATTCTGTACACACTTTATAATTACAGTCAGTGTGAGTGATACGATGGGGCATGCTTACTCCACCTTACTTGGAGCAGGAGCACATGTTACCTCAGTAATTTTGATGTAAATAACCTTTCCGAAATAGGTCCTTAGAGTAGACTGGGTAATTAAATTCATACCTGTCAGGTACATTGCAGTCAGTCTCTTTCTGCCAGGGAATAAAGCCCGTGGTGCTGTTGCTCTTCATTCACATTGTAGTGATTCCAGAATGCCTAGACCTGAGGTAGCGTTTCTTGTAAAGGCGTTGAAGACTTAACATGTGGACTAAATAGTTTGTCACATGTCCCATGGGAGAGTTGTGGTATATAGATTCCATGTGCTTGCCTTCCTGGATCTACATGACTTCACGGTAGTCAACATCTATTAACGAGTGAAAGCAACAATACTAATAATGATTAATGAACCGTTGGTGCTTTGTAATCCCCCTGAAAATGAAGTTCTGCTTGGTCAGAGGGAATCATGTCCAGCACTGATCGCTGGTATCTCCTTTACTGTGCAAAAGCATTAACTATTTCTGACATTCATCGAGTTATAACTTAAATACTTTGTCTACTGGCTTCAGTTTCAGTTAAGTCACTCGATGGTAGTGTCTAAATTTTGATAGTTCTTAGCTCTAACTTGACTCACTGTAGGAGATAGCGTTTTTCAATGCAGACTGTAAAACCAAGTGTGGGAGTCTTTAGGAAATCTGTGGGAGTCTATATGGTTGCACAAATGATTGGAGATGCCTCTGTCATTGAGTTGGTAGGTTTTAGGAATTCTAGAAAGTCTTCAATGTGAAGGAAGACCTGGTTAAAAAAGAATATCATTCTGTTCAGCAGGACTCCAATATCCAGTGAAAGAAAATTTACAGACACCCTTAGAGTATTGCAAGAACCCTTAGTGTTCATATGCCAGACACTTGTGAATAACCTTATCCAGATCCTATGGAATTTTTAAAAAATCAGTTGCCTTATGTCCTCGGAATAAGATAATAGCATTCCTACTGTGTAGATACATACCTCATGCCACTGCTTCCATTAAGAACACATTGTTTTAGAGGGCAAGGATGATTTGAGGTGCAGAAATGCTTGTTTAAGAGAAGAGACAAATTAATTAATATGTCATATTACTTTTCTAAGATAGGATGAATGTAGACAGTTCTTGCATGCATAAGTACAGTTTCATGGTAGTGCTGAATGTCCATTTTTCTTTTGCTTCTGTTTGTATTCCAATTTATGATTACTTACAACCTAGCACAGTATTGAAAACCATTGTACATGGAAACTAAGGATCATTTTACAGTACTAAGGAGTTCACATCACTCTTAATTTTGCATATAGATATATATATAGAAACAATGCACATGCAATCACATATATGTATTCGTTACATTGGCAACAAGAAAATGAATGCTATAATTGTGAATAGTTTTATTTTTAAAAACTATTTAGTAAGGTTTACTTTAAATTAAAAGAAAAATATTTTACCTTACTTAGTTTTTATTTGAAGTGTTAATGTTACTAATTATAATTAGTGTGTTATTTTGATTTTAATAGTTTGAATATTTTAGAAAAAATAAGTTTTTATTCTAAGGCTTCCTTCTTCATAGTGATTTTCTTCTAAATTCCCAGCTTTTCTAGTTAATTATTAGAAAAAGTCTTCAGTATTGCTACATACAAAGTACTAAAAATTTACATTTATAGTGGAATCGTCCAAAGAAACAGAATAGAATGAAGGGCTTGCTCTTCTAAGTTTTGCATTTCCTGTGTCACCTGATTGCCACCCCAGAGCCTCTCTGACAAGGAAATTCTGGGGCCATCAAGAAACCCTCAACTACTTCAGGCCACTGTAGCTGCTTCGCAAAGGGGCAAAGTTTTGAAGAACATTCAGATTTGAAAAAGCCAATAAGCCAGTAAGAGGGGTGCCTGGGTGGCTCAGTCAGTTGAGCATTGGACTTTGGCTCAGGTCATGATCTCACCATTCATGAGTTCGAGCCCCACATCAGGCTCTCTGTTGTCAGCATAGAGCCCACTTCAGATCTTCTGCCCCCAACCCTTCCCACTCTCTCTCTGCCCCTTGCTTGCTCTCTTACTCTCCCTCAAAAATAAATAAAACATTTAGAAAAAGCCAGTAAGAAAAAAAATCATTTGAATACCAGATCTCTGTGTGAGCTTTTGTGAAAAGTTTGCAAATGGATTTATGTATTTTTGGGTTTTGTGATATTTAAATAGAGAGAAGTGAAGAAAATTCACTGTAATTAAACATTTGTTGAGCTCAGACACTATGTGGGCTCTGGGAACATACAGAGAAATCAGATTCCTTATCCTTGAAGATCATGTAATCTAAGGTCATGTATCTTAAATGTTCTGTCCAAAAAAAAATTTTATTTTGTAGAGAAGAGTAAATGTGTAATCTTAGGGCTCCTGGGAGCAGGGACTTCTCCATAATGTCTATAAATGGGGAGCTTAGAGAAACACTCTTAGTTGGAACAAGTTTAGAAGATACTTCTCGTTTTTACTTCAACTGCATGTTAAAGACACTGAAAACAGCAGTTTTTCTTTCATCTTTAATATATAATCTTTCCTAAATAGGAACATTGTTTTTATTTTCTCTGTTTGGCAGTGGCAGAAAGAGACATTATGCCATTGTGGAAAGATCTCAAGTCCTCCTGTGTCATTGCTCTAGGCTACCATTCTCTGGGATGTGATTTGAGTTGCCCCATCCACACCGCAGTTGTCCTTTGAAGTCTAGAATTCTATTTTAGAAGATTATGTAGATTTTTCATTTTCCTTTAAAATATATCTTGTTTTAATATAAAATCAACTGTCCTGAAATTTTCCAGAAAAATGTATTCTTCAGGTATATTTCATGGTTTTGTTTTTGCTTCGTGTATCCTGTGTCTTGTGGGGTGTTTGGACACCAGCTTGAGAAACTCAGGCAGTGGGAACATGGAAATATGAAGGCTATTCAATGATATAAGTCAATTTGAAGTGATCTTTCCTTCATTAATTCATCATATTGAGAAAAGTACTTTTGTTAAAATTACCTTGATATAAAAGAATCACAGAAAGTACGTGTTTCAGTGCTTCTCATTTTTCATATCGTACAAAATTTTGGCAACCACTCAATGAAACACTTTTTTCAAAGGAGCATGGAAATGGTCTTGCCTTATGAATGTTCTCCATTTCAGTAAAATTTTAACTAATTGGCCTCACTTTCTCCTTAGACTAGTGATCTCAAATTCTGCATCTCAAGATTTATTTTAAAAAAAGAAACTTGGGGCCCCTGGGTGGCTGAGTTGGGTAAGTGTCTGACTCTTGGTATCAGCTCAGGTCATGATCTCATAGTTTCGTGCGTTCGATCTCTGTGTTGGGCCCTGTGCTAGCAGTGTGAAACTTGCTTGGGATTCTCTCTCTCCCTCTCTCTCTGCCCCTCCCAACTCACACTCTCTGTCTCTCTCAAAAACAAATAACTAAACTTAAAAAAAATTGTAAAACAAAGAAACTTACCTCTGAAATTTTTTGGCAAAATAAAGACAGAATAGAAATCATTAAAATCTACATGGACCTCCCCAAATTTATTACACCTCTATGTAGTACTCACAGATATTTCAAAGGATAGAGTTAAAACTCTTATGCCAAAATAGTATTATATAAACAAATCACAATATTCATTATAAAATAAGGGGAATTTCTAAACTCTATCGATGCATCTGGCCTCACTTCCCTGAAAGCACATGATTATATTCATCATTTTTGGAAGCTTATGGTTAAAATTTTGCACACAATTACTTTATCCTGGAAAAAAGGAAATTAAAACTGTTTTTCTCCACATCTTTCCACCCCCAGTTTTATATTCCTTATTTTTTTATATCCATTGTTTAGGTCTGCCATAACTGTGTTTTTATTTTGAACATCAATCTCTTGGAATTGGAAAGGATAAAAATCACTTTATTGCTAATGAATTATCTAATTCTACATGTTGTTTTACACCTTCATGCTCATGAAATAAGAGACACATGCACACAGGAAATCTGGCAGGACGGTAGGCAGCACCCATTTCAGAATTATACCCCCCAGATCTGCCTATTCTGGCATTAAACGTTTAGCTGCAGAATTGAGAGGGATTCTGCATGATCCACATAAATGTGAAGATTCTTCAGTTCAGGCTTTCCTAATGATTGGCTTAACTCCCACTCTAGACTGAAGACACTACGCTGGTTCCTAGAGAGTTAACTTATAAATACTCATACATTCAGAACTATAACATATAGAATAGGGTAATAATTTTAATTCTGATTCATTCTTCTGCCCTGAAAAATTGATGGAATCCATTCATTCACTAAAGTGGTTAAGAAAATTATTTTTCCGTCAGTTTTCTAGATTTTGCTTATTGTCTTGTGTGTGTCCCTTGCTATGTTAGTCCTAGGGCATTCTGTGCAATTTGCTTAGGATTCTCTTTAAGAAGAGAAATTATCTTTTACAGTTTTATTGACAAGAGGTTTAAGTTACTTTCAATGAGCAAATCATTACTTATTATGGGAGAGCGACTTCATTTTCTTTTTATAGGACCCCAAAATTTCCTATGTCTGTTTAACTAAGTGTTCTGTGTTTTGTGGTCAGCTGATTAAGTATTCTGTTGCAAGGTGGTATGCCTTCACAGCCCCATCTCTACAATTTTGAAAAGTATCAGAAAATTGTAAGATTTCATGGCAAAACATGAAATGATTTGGTCTGAATCTATTAATGGTCTTTACTTTTCCCACTTGTATGAATGGTCACACATCTCACTGCAGTAATATTAATGTATTTGGTGGACGATCCTGCCTTAGACCCGTCTGGGGTAGAATGTAATACCCAGATTATGCACTTTACTGCTTTTCCAAAATCATAAAGTTCCGGACTCCAGAACAATGTGCCCTCGAGAATGTCAGATAGGGGATTATGAATCCATCAAAGAAAGAACCTCTGTTTTTCAAATCAGATTATACCTCCTGTTGAGGAACCGTAGAATGATTAAGTACCTTAATGGCTATATATGAGTGTTACTGCTCAACTATTTCAGTGTCACTGTTAGGTGACTTATGATGACTTTAAATAACATGGACCAGCCTTCACTAGAAACTATTATAAGACAATCTGAGCAAAACTATACTAAGAAAAGATGATTTCCTGGGTCTCTTCCTGACCTATGATTCTCCTATAAACATGCTTTTGCTTTAAGTTTTTTATTCAATTGATTTCAAACAATTACTTGGATTTTTTTTATGCTACTGGGTATAAAAATATAGGGGGGGAGGGGTCTAGAGCCCAGTGCTGATATTTAAAAGGTATCTTGAAAATTTTTTATTTTAACTTTAGTATTGTTTGAATAATTTAACAATGTCAGAAATTTCTAAAATAAATGTTTAAATTCATAGTTTGGATTTAATGTCAAATTCTTATGTAATAACATGCTAAGAATGCATTCTTCTTGGCTCAGTTTTAGATATTTTAAGGACACAAAAGTGAGTGTCAGATCAAACACATCCCCTTCACCCATAGATATTTTACAAAGGGAATGGAGACAAGCTGTTCTATAACCTGTGAAAACCTTCATGCACTTCTAAGATTGAAAAAGATCAAGAGAGGAGAGGTTATTGGTGAAGAGCTTTCTCTGGAGAGCTGTGGGTGTATTACAAGTGTCCATATGGTTGTGGGTAGGGGTGGGCTGTTTTCTGACTCCACGTTTGATCAAAAGTTTCTTTTGGAGAACTTTAAAATATGTTTACTGTAGTGAGAGTCACAGAGAACTGATGCCTGACTCACACTTGAGGAAGCCAGCCTGATGTGACTTCTACTCCTGGGAAAACAAAACCGCAAGACAGGGGATTACCAAGAGCTTTGTTGGGGATGTTCATGGAGATGATGGCTGTGTTGAGATTAGCCTGAACTGTCTGAATGAATGGGACCAGGTCTCTCTGATTACCAAGCTTATGATCCTGAATGCTGTACGATATAGTATACTTATACTTAACTCCATGTGAAATAATACTGTTCATAGATGGATTAAGTAAAAATGAATGTAAATTATACAAAGTAACAGGTTTTGTCAGACAGTGGGGCCATATTTGTATCTGCTATTGGTAACAAAACTAGACAGTTAGGAAAACAATACATTTCTTCAAACTTGAGTGAATTAGATGCTAACAAGCTAGTGGATTGAGAAGAGAGTTTACTCTCAACAAGAATCTCCAAGATGAGTGGTTAGAAGACCTCCTTTATGTATCCCTTAATTCATAAATGATTGCAAACCTTCCTATGTTTCTCGGGAATCTATTTCTACACCCCCCCCCCGCACCCTGCCCCGCTGTCTCTCCTTCTCATGTTCTTTCTCTTCAAGGGTTATATTTCCAGGTATGTACTCACAAAATGAATAATCATAACTTTTATTATGTTTATTATAAACCCCCAAATGTATTTTTATTTCACAAAGAAATTTGTGATCAACTAGATAAGTATGGACAAAAGTAACCTCTTGGAGATATGGCTGTTGGGCAGTAAGATGGATTCTCCTGCTAGCTAAGTAACTGCCACTCCCCACCTCTGCACACCCCACTCCCCAACACCCAAACCTCCCACCTGATTTTTGATTAAAAGTCCATCTCATCAAAACAAATTTTGCCATAGATAAAACTTTTTCTTACAAATAACCAAAGTCTTTGCTGCACATATTGTTTCCTCTGTTTCCTTGAATGCCAAGTACTGCACCCACACCCCCACACAAATTCTGTCCCTTATAAACATTTTTATCCAATTAACTAGTATTTGGTCCTTCTAAATTCATGTTAGGTGTTTCTTATGTAAAACTCTCCTGGTATGATTCAGATGGTTGGATTTGACCCTAAAGAACCCTCTGCACCTATCTATTGGAACTTATCCTGTGGCTGGTGGTTTATTTGTCTGCCTCCCCCACTAGATTTTACTCTGTGCAGGTGTTAACTAGGTTGGAACGGAGTTACTCAGATCAGAGGACTAAAAGGTATCAGCAAAAGGGAGGAGAGGGAAGGGCCAGAAGCAAGAGAAGAATGTGTTGGTTTTGCAGAAGAAGCAGTTCCCAACAAGGAGAGGTGGGGCCAGGTGTTCCACCAGATACCCCCTTGGGTGAGCCAGTTTGGGCAGGATTGGGGCATAAGGCCTGTACAGAAGCCCCCTGAGTTGCCCTAAAGTTGCCCTAAAGTTACCTTCTGGTCATTATAATACTAAGATCTCCTCATATGGGCGGGATTTAATGCCAGGTTTTGGACATAGGAGGTATGCACTGGCATGTAGAAATGCTTAGCATGCATGGCTAAACTTAAGTTGCTAAGTAATAGAATGTTTGTAAGCATCTTAATGTATATACAAGCTCCCTAGCACCCTGAGTAGAAGTTTTCTGCTCTAACCCTAAGGGGAGACAGTGCTTTGAGAGCTATCTCCCTGCCTCCTTACTTATAACAAGTAATACAGTTCGTTGTTTTCAGTACTTCCTTGGCTTGTGTTCAACCTAATGCACCCCAAGAAGTGAACACCTTTGGTTACAAGGATAGAGAATGTGTATACATATTTGCTATTATTTTTCCTTTAGTGTTCAGTACAGTGCCTTACACAGAGCAGAGGCTCATTAAGTATTTGCTGAATGAATGCATAATTGAATAAAATGTGAAAGACCTGATAAGGACAACAGAACAAAGAGCCCATCTGTAAAAATGAAGAATCCTGTCCACCTCATAGGATTATCGTAATTTAAAGGAGTTAAAAATGCTTAAGTAATGTCCAGCACACAACAAGTTTTACGTAAGTGTTAGCTATTACTATTAGCAGTAAATACAGTGAGCTGGGACGTTGAGAAATATCACCGCATCCCGATGTAGATATCATAGGGAATTAGACTTAAGGATGCTGCTGGGTGGCAAGAACTTAACTGAGAGGTATGAATGTAACCTGCTTTGTACGTCTATGATCTTTGTTTCAAGCTTGGTCCAAAGTGGCTTTGGAATCTATCAGTGGAGCACGAATATTGGATACTATGATAATGCTGTTAACTTCAATGAATGGAATAGTGAAAGTGAAATTGGAATCAGTGGGCCCAAGTCCAGGGATGCCTTTCAAACTCAATAACCTGAACTTACCCAATAGAATAGGGATAGACGATGATCTCTTGTTGCAAAGACCCAGACTTAGGAAGACAGGTGTTGTTCAATATCATTGCATCTGGCCCTAACGAAGCAGTTTAATTGTACCCTGAAATAGAAGCATGCCCAGAAAACAGACTGTAAGGAGAGAATAAGCTGAAATCTGATTTAGCATTCTTGTTTGACCTCTCCCTATATAATTTGGAATGTTTTTAAAGAACTAGATATGACCATCACTTCCATTTCACCTTCATAAAATAAAAGTCTTCCAATAGAAAAGCTATTAAAAATGACCAGATAGAAAACTTTTTAATGGAGTAGTAAAAGTTTCTGAACTTTTCCAATAATTGCTCTTTCCTTTCCAAAGTGTATAGCTTTAATCTATTGGGTTGGCTATAAGCATCGGTTTACTCATGTGTGACCAGCCCTTTCAGAGTCCATTTTTCAAAATGTAGGTATATTAACTTACAGTGGAAAGACTAATTTTTTTTTATTGGGAATTCCATCTCTAATAAGGAAGTTTGACCTTGCGTAATTGTCTTTTCTTCTGTATTCTTTGTGCTAATCTCAGTATGTTTGACTCCTTCATATATTCTTGCTAAACCTTGTGCTAATATGATATTGATTTTTCTCTAAAGTTACATTTTGTGGCAAATTGTAAGCATTTTTCAGATCAACTTATATACTATTTCTTTAATATTACTAAAAGTTTTTGAATAAGATGGATTGCTAGCATAGTGAAATAACTAGAAAGTTTTGATACCTTTAAGAAAAACATAGTATCACAGAAATTTGTAGGAAGGGCATTTCATTTACCAAACTTCACAAATAATATGTTGTGAAACTGTGAAAGAGAAGCAGAGCAGCATAAGGATTAGAAATGCGTGTTTATTGGAATTATATAGATAGGTACACTGCAAAACTTTGTAGAGCACAGGCAAGAATTCAAATGTAGATCATGTATCTAAATAGGTAAATGTTGCAGAATTAAGCGATTTATAAAACATGTCTTATCTTCTTATGTAAATATTCCTCATAACGACTTGAAAGACCGTATTTTCAAATTTAGAATGCTCAAACTATGGAGTTTTACATTGAAACATGGCAGCATGGAGAGAGGGGGATGAAGACTTCTGGATAACAGCTTATCCCCTTTTCTTCTCATCCCTCTGTGTGTTCTGAATTGCAAGGTGTCTCTTCTACCCATATGGAAGTCCTAAGCTTGCATGTCCAAGCTGTGCCCAATTCTTTCACACCTGGGAGTTCATTTCTAACAGGAGATTAAGGTCTTAGGAGACACAAAAGCAGGAATAGACATGCTTGGGCTGGAAATGGCAATTCTGGGTGCTAGTTGCTAGTAATATGGTTCTGAAAGGGGAGGTAGGATCAACGTGCATGGAAGGGAGCCTGGTCAGTGGAGGACCAGAGAGGAAGCCCTCCAAAGTGCAGGACCCAGGATAGAAGCTTCTCTTACTTGAGTCTAATGGTGATATTTACAATTAGACTTTGGTTTAAATCTTTTTCATTCATTATTAACTGTTCATTCTTAGACAAGTAACTGAACCACTGTAAGGATTTGTCTGGCTTCAGAATGACATGGTTTGAAGTCCTTCTCCACCAAAACCTAAAAGTATTACCTTGTGTGAAATAATTAACCTGTCTGTCTCTCAATTTTCTCATCTGAAAATTGAGGATAATCATAGTCCCAATCTCAGAGGGCTAATACGAGGGTTGAGAAATTTAATATTTCTAAAGTGCTTAGTATGATTTCTAGCACTAATAAGCACTGTGCATTTGTTTAAAAAGTAAAATAAACGGCTTTCTCATTTTTTCAAGTTTACTTATTCATTTTGAGAGAGAGAGCAAGTACATGCATGTGCTCATGAGCAGGGTATGGACATAGAGAGAGGGAGAGAGAGAATCCCAAGCAGACTCCACACTGTCAGTGCAGAGCCCCTGACATGGGGCTCAATCTCACTAAATGTGAGATCAAGACCTGAGCCAAAATCAAGAGTCAGATGCTCAACCGACTGAGCCACCCAGGGACCCTTGGGTTCCTCATTTAAAAAAAAAATTAATTTATTTTTTGAGACAGAAAGAGAGAGTGTAAGTGGGGGAGGGGCAGAGGCAGAGGGAGAGAGAATCTTTTTTTTTTTTTTTTGATTAAATGTTTATTTATTTTTGAGAGAGCACAAGTGGAGGAAGGGGCAGAGAGAGGGAGACAGAAGATCCAAAGAGGGCTCTGCACTGACAGGCTGACTGCAGCAAGCCCAATGTGGGGCTCGAACTCACAGACTGTGAGATCATGACCTGAGCCGAAGTTGGTTTCTCAACGAACTGAGCCACCCAGGTGCCCCCTGATTTTTAAAAATAGGAATATACATATATTTATGCATAGAATCATTGCAATGATTAAATAGATAACAACTACAAAGTACTTACTTGGAGTCTGGAACCTGGTTATAATACATGTCCCAAAGTGTTAAATAATAAGAAAAAGAGAATGGAAAAATTATAGATCCACATGCAAAAAAAAAAAAAAAAATTTAGACACAGACCTTACACACTTCAAAACTAATAACTCAAAATGGATCACAGAACTAACTTATAATATGCAAAAGTATAAAACTCCTAAAAGATGACATAGGAGAATATCTTAACTTGACCGTGGGTTTGGCAATAACTTTTTAGATAAAACACAAAAATAAATAAATAAATAAATAAATAAATAAATAAATAAAAGAAAGAAAGCTTTGATAAAATGGACTTAATTAAAATTAAAAACCTCTCCTCTGTTGCAGACTTCGAGTCTGGAGTTCACACTTGTCCAGCAAGAGAGTGGATGCAGAATTGAATAAAAGAGAGGCTAATATCTGGGACGAGACAAGAGCCCCGAGTAAGGATCCTTGATTTATATTTATTAGGATCAGAAGGCTTACAAACGTGATGGACGTGCAGAAAGAGACAATAAAACAGTGATCATTAACTCATGTGTGTGAGAGAAAGGGGTTTTGAAGGTATGCAGTGTTAGGGGTTAGAGTCAATACAAATCGAAGTCCTGGCTCTGAGCAGATGGCCATTTTCTGCAGGCGCCAGGCACCATGTCTGTTTCTCTTAACTTGTCTAGGGCTAAGACAGATAGAGCATGCTACCCCAAGGTTAACAAGGCATTTTTCTTGCTAATTAGCTCTGGGCATTTTCTACCTGCTGTGGCAGTTTTTTGCCTCTCCCCTTTCTTGGATGCTTTCATCCCATGGGAGCAGCTTTCCACTCTTAAGCTGTGTTTGATGCTGGAGGCGCTTTCACCCTGTGGTGGCTTTCTGCCCTAAGCCTTGTTAACCCATGCAAGCTCAGGGAATTCCTAAACTTATTTCCAACACTGCCCTGCGAAAGACAGTGTCAAGATAATGAGAAGACAAGGCACAGACTGGAAGCAAATATTTGTAAAGGACACATGTGATGAAAAACTATTACCTAGGGGCACTTGGGTGGCTCGGTCAGTTAAGCTTCTAACTCTTAGTTTCAGCTCAGGTCATGATCTCACAGTTTGTGATTTCAAGCCCCGTATCAGTCTCTGCACTGACAGCACGGAGCCTGCTTGGAATTCTGTCTCCCTCTCTCCCTACCCCACCTTTCCCCCACTCAAAAATAAATAAATAAACATTAAAAATACTTAAAAAATAATAACTACTATCTAAAATATACAAAGAACTCTTAAAACACAACAATAAGAAAATAAGCAACTTCAAGAAACAACAAATGTGCATGGAAGGTCATAAGCTTCCTGCTCTTGATTTTGTCTCAGCTCATGATCTCACAGTTTGTGAGATCAGCTGGGTGTCAGCTCTGCATGATGGCATGGAGCCAGCTTGGGATTTTCTCTCTCTCGGTCTCTCTCTCTCAAACTAAATAAATAAACATAAAAAAAAAAAGAAATGTTGGCAAGGATGTGGAGAAAAGGAACCCTAGTACACTGTTGCTGGTAATGCAAACTGGTGCAATCACTGTGGAAAACATTATGGAGTTTCTTCAAAAAGCTGAAAATAAAACTACCCTATGATCCAGCAATCCCACCAGTGGGTATTAACCCCCAAATACAAAAACACTATTTCGAAGGGATACATGCACCCCTATGTTTATTGCAGTGTTATTTAGAATTTTCAAATTCTGGAAGCAGCCCAAGCGGCTGCTGACATATGAATGGAGATAGATAGATATAGATATAGATATAGATATAGATATAGATATAGATATATAGATATATAGATATAGATACATAGATATAGATCTCTATATCTATACCTATATAGATACCTATACTCTATACCTATATAGATATAGAGATCTATATCTATGTATCTATATCTATACCTATATCTATATCTATGTCTATATATCTACATATCTACATGTAGATATATAGACATAGATATAACTATATAGATATATATTAAATTATGAAATATTCAATAATAAAAAATGAAATCTTGCTATTTGCAATAATATAGATAGAGTTGGAGAGTATAATACTAAGTGAAGTGAGTCATTAAGAGAAAGACAAATACCACGTGATCTCACTCATGTGGAATTTAAAAAATAAAACAAATGGGGGGGGCGCCTGGGTGACTCAGTCGGTTAAGTGTCTGACTTTGGGTCAGGTCATGATCTCGCGGTCCATGAGTTCGAGCCCCGTGTCAGGCTCTGTGCTGTCAGTCCAGAGCCTGAAGCTTGCATCGGATTCCATGTCTCCCTCTCTCTCTGCCCCTTCCCTTCTCATGCTCTGTCTCTCTCTGTCTCTCAAAAATGAATAAACATTAAAAAATTAATTAAAATTTTTTTAAAAGAAAAAAATGAGCAAAGGGAAAAAGAGAGAGAGACAGAAAGAGAAATCAAGAAACAGAGTCTTATCTATAGAGAACAAACTGATGGTTACCAGAGGGGAGGTGGGTGAGGGGGGGTTAAGGAAATAGGGGATGGGGATTAAAGAGTTACTTGTCATGATGAAAAAAAATAAAATAATTTGAAAAAAATGAAAACAACCTGAATAAAACATGGGGCAAAGATACCTTAAGATACCTTAACAGATATCTCATCAAAGAAGATACGCAGATGGAAAACACACATATGAAAAGACAATCCATATCGTATGCCATGAGGGAAATGTAAATTAAAAAAACAAGGAGCTCCCTCTACATACCTATCAGAGTCGCCAAAATATGGAGTACTGACAATACCACATGCTGGTAAGGATGTGGAACAACAAGTAATGTCATTTATTGCTGGTAGAAATGCAATGGCTGGTAGTACTGCCAGTTTGGAAGGTGATTGGGTGGTTTCTTACGAATCTGAACGTCCTCTTCATATACAACCCAGCAGTTACACTTTTTGATATTGACTCAAAGGAGTTGAAAACTTACATCTGCACAAAAACCTTCACACAGATGTTTATAGTAGCTTTATTCATAACTTCCAAAACCTGGAAACAATTAAAATGCCCTATAGGTAAATAAACTGGTATATACAGATAGTAGAATATTATTTAACACTAAAAGAAAAAGGAGCTATCAAGCCATGAAAACACATGTCAGAAACTTACATGTATATAGTAAAATAGAGCAATCTAAAAAGGTTACATACTGTATGATTCCAACTATGTGACATTCTGGAAAAGGCAAAACTATGGAGACAATAAGAAGGTCAGTGATTGCCATAGATCAGTGGGGAGGAAAGGTTGAATGGATGAAGCATGAAGAAGTTTTAGGTCAGTGAAGCTGCTCTGAGTGATACTATAATGGTGGATACATGTCATTATATATTTGTCCAAACCCATAGAATATACAACACCAAGAATAAGCCCTAATGTGAACTATGGACCTCAACTGATAATGATGTACCAATGTGGATTTACAATTTCAAAAAATAGATCACTCTAGTGGGAGCTTTAACAATGGGCGAGCCTATGCATGAGTGGGGCAAGGGTTATATGGGAAGTCTCTACCTTATGTTCATTTTTTCTGAGAACCTAAAACTGTTCTAAAAATAACATCCATTAAAATTAATGAGAATATAGCTCCAGAAATATATGTATCAAGGTATTAAATTAGAGTATTTTCAGATTTTCACTATGTATTATATGTGTATATGTTGTCTTTTCACTGACAATCACTGGTTTTGCTTAAAAGTTTAAAAATGGAATTTACTTGTTTAATAAAGGTTTATGTGCTTTTTCATCAACAACAATCTGAATAACTGTAAAGCCTCATTTTATTCCTGTCATTGCAAACTAACCTATCTATTTAGCTCATGTTTGCTTTATGTCTAGCAAACTGAGAAAACATTGGGCATGTTTGCTATAAAGCAAAATGCAATGGGTTAGTAAAATACATGAACCCACATTAATTCTCTCTGAAGCAGTCTTTTATCCAGTAAGAAAAATATCCTAAAACATTAATTTTATCCTAGAGAAAAGGAGTCTGAGAATACATATCTTCTGTGTTCTTCTGGAAGTTGTTTTACAGGAGAACTTGAAAACTGATCATTTTCTTGACTCCAGTATTTATTAGAAAAGAGAGAGAGAGACAGAGAGAGACAGAATTTAACAAGCACTTAATGCCCAGATATGGCAGATGGGATTTCTGATTTTAGGTAATGGAAATTGACAATCTGTTTTTCTTTCTAAAGTTTCTAACATTACCCCATTACCCATATCTTTAAATAGGACACTTGTGTATGATAATTCATAAAGTCATTTGAGGTCTTGAAAAAACTGTTCTTATGTTTTTGACAACTTTAGATCAAAATATCATTCATAATTTATTAGATGGAGTTAGAAATGTTATGCAGTCTTTTAAGGGCCAATTTTTGAGAAAAGGCAAATTGTGGAGACTTTTCAGATTTGAAATGTATGCTGATGTGGTTAAATGATTCAAGGCTTCAGCCTTGTAAGCATTAGTAAGGTTATTTTAAATAATACTTAAATGTATCTTTTAGAACTTAATTTTTATAGCTCTTCTGAGCTTAATACTCTTGTGGGCAACTATAATCTGAAGATGGTTACCTCTCCGTCATCAAAACAGAGAATGTGTATATATTTCAAACTAAACTCCAGTTTCTTTGAAATGCCATAACTAAAGATCATGTACAGAGCACAATTAAATAAAAAGATTGATAAAGTCAAGATAGATATGTTTGGGACAGAGGATCTGTTTTTCACACCAAGAGTTGACTTGAATCAGTAGCCTATAGTAAATGAAAAGTTAATCTTTCAAAGATTCATAAGACATTTCAACATAAACTTTTCAGTTTTAACTTTTTTGGTATTTTGAAATTTAAAATAGTTCCCCAGTTTTCAGTTTTGTGTTTAGCATTTCTGAGTAGAATGGAATCAATAACATCTGACATTGCCCAATTAAAAAAAAAACTATTTGTAATAATTTGTAATAATATGTACCCCCCAAAATGAAGACAGAATGTAATAATTTAAATTTTTTAACGTTTGTTGAGAGACAGAGAGGCAGAGCATGAGTATGGGAGAGATGGGGAGACACAGAATCCGAAGCAGGCTCCAGGCTCTGAGCTGTCAGCACAGAGCCTGATGTGGGGCTTGAACTCACAAACTGAGAGATCATGATCTGAGTGGAGCTGGATGCTTAACCAACTGAGCTACCCAGGTGCACCTAGAATATAATAATTTAAAGCACCTAAACATAATATAGTGCCTGGAAAAATATGAATCCAGTTTTCCTGCTCCCACTTTACCTGCATTCAAGGGCTTGTCTTTCTCTCTCTCTCTCTCTCTCTCTCTCTCTCTCTCACACACACACACACACACACACACACACACACACACCCATCTTCTCTCTTTTGTTCTTTGTTTTGTTTTGCAAAAAAACCTTCTGGTCATATTTACTATGTAGTTAATTTATGGCATCATTTATTTTCAAACACCTTAGGTCTTAATCTTTAAAGATACCAATTTAGGACTGAACGAAAGTTAATCTTCCTGGGCAGAGGAATAAATAAATTTGTTTTGTAATCTTTCTAAACATTTAGGAGACTCTTTTATTTATTTCTTTTAATATAAACTATTAGAAGTTCAAAATCTTATCAGAAATATTACATATGTTTGTAAAATTGGAAAGATGGAGTTAGTGTGTGCATTAGTCAACTCCTACAATTAAAAGACATAGGAGTGGTTTAATCAGGCAATCTTTATACAGTCTTGATATTCAAGTCCAGAGATATCTTGTTTTTTTTAACCTGAATGAATCTACTAATATCCATTGTCTTGATGACTTCAGGACATCAAAGCTAGACCTGATGTTTTCTATATTCAAGTCTCTGGTTTGAATAAACAAGAACAAAAAAGATATTCAATAATTTTGTTTGTTCTTTAAAAGAAAAAAAAACATGTCAAGAACAGGTTGTCAGATTGGAGTTGGCAAATATTTGAAACATTTGGACGTTCTAATACAAAAATAATTATTTGTTGTTTACCTGAAGTTCAAATTTGACCTTGCACCCTTTATTTTATTTCTTGAATCTGATAACCCTGGTCAAAAAGAAACTTGTGATCTTGAAATTATGAAAGAAGATTACAAAGTGAAGTAAGCATCCTTAAGAAAGTCATTCAAAATAAGGCTGGGAGGATATTGAGGAAGCAGGACCTATGCATGTCTCCTGTTCCCTTCTTGGAACACCATGGACTTTGACTTTTGTCAATTGCAACTTGTCAATTGCACCTTGGCCACATTCTGGAACACATCCTTCCACTTTGGACTGAAATAAGTTAATGTAACATGTATTAACTAAATACCCATTTGTGTATTAGTCAGTTTCACTCCCTAAGTTCCAATCATTCTTTTGAAACAAGTTACATAACCTTGTGGTTTTTGCCTTTGTAAGCCTGCACTCCCTCACTTGCAATTCTGAGCACACTTTCAATTTTGGTCCACTCCGTGTCTCCTAGATTGCAAACTCTAAGACCCCAAATCAACACTTTGGATTGCTTTACAGCCTCTTCTTCTTGGTCAACAAAATTAATGAATGAACATCCACTTTTAATAAACTTCAGATGTTTGAAATTTAATTACATAAACCAACCATCCCATATTTTAATTATGATTATAATTTCTTAGAATTCTTTCTTCCCCCCTGCCCCACTGCTCAGTGAAAAGTTAAGAGGATTGTACTAAAGAACAGTTTTTTCTAAGAGAATTTAATAGTTGATAAAAGGCAAACATTTTGAAGCCACATGACATTTATGGCATAAAAATTAAACATCTGTTGTAGTCCAGTGAATAGCAAATCATAGAACATATCTCTAAAAACATGAAAATATTCTTTTCTCAACACTTTATTAAATATACACATTTTCAGGATCAATATCATGACATCATTATGAATTTCTGTTATTTTATAAATATCAGGTATATTTAGACTTCCTTTAAAGTGTGTCTTTTTAGAATTACCTTTTTGTCCCCCTCATGGTTCTAATAATGAAAAATTGCCCTTATTTTGATTGGCCACTCTTCCTCCCTTTAGGCTTTTAGCCTCTTCCTTCTCAAATATATTCTATCAAACACTGTAGTTAACCCTCCTTAAGACATATTTATCATTCTGCTTCTCCAGCTGATGGTTATCAGTGGTTTCCTACTTCCTTTCAGCTTCTCTTCCAAACCATATCACTTTCCAAATAAATTTGGCCTTTTTGTACTTGACCAATATTATTTCCATTGGCTCTACAACAAATATTATTCTTTCACTTCCTGCAATACTGATTTTAACCTCAGTCTGGTTTTGGATCTAGTGTGAGCATTACAGTTCAGAGCCCCTCGCTTAAGGACGGCTTGAATCTCACAGCATCTGCTGAGCAACACTAATAACCAACATGACATATCTAGGGAGGAAGCTATGAGAACTGAATCTTTTTCTGCTGCTTTGTCTTTTTGTTCAGCATAGGTAAACTAATCTCGTCTGTCTTCATCCAGGCTTTTCTCATTGCTTCCATGACCACTCTCCTCATCTTTCTAGATGCTACTGATATTTTGTCCTAGAGCAAAGTTCAAATTTTCCTTTCCTACAACAAATTCTAACAGGGCTTGTGGTTTGTACCAGTGGACTCAACATTTAACAGTGTTAAATACTCTCTCTCTCTCTCTCTCTCTCTCTCTCTCTCTCTCTCCTCATTCCACTCCCTCTATATCTTGACAGGGTCCCTTGCCCTTAGTTCTTACTCTTACCACTTTTTTTACTATCCACCCAAACAGACCCCGCTGTTTGTTTTCACTTTGTATAGAATCACTCTACAAATCTTAAAAATACTACAGTTATATGACACTCTAAGTCCATAGAGTTGTTCTGGGTCCCCTGATGCATTGTGTTGAAGTCTGTCTGAGGTGGTAACTAGATGGTAACTGAGTAACCGAACCTCTGGTTCCAAACACTTTTATTTATTCTTTAAGAAATAATTTATCGCCTATCTAGTGTTGTCAGGCTTTTTGGATTTATCAGTGAAGACAACAGATGATGTGTGCCTGCTGGAGATTAAAGGTGGTGTGACCCTCCAGCCCCCTGTGACTCTTCCTGGAGAACTGTCACCACAATAGCAACGTTTCTTACTTGCCTAGGACATACAATTGGAGCTCTGGAGCTCTGTTGATATCAGTAGGACATGTGTGTATGTAAAGGTCATAGGAGTGGGTGATGCCAATTTCACTGGCTTGGTGCCCAATCCATTGATGCTCAATAGGTGTTTTACGATGGAGTTCAAGGTGTGCTTGGGTGGCTCAGTTGGTTAAGCATCTGACTCTTGATTTCAGTTCAGGTCGCGATCTCAGGAGTCATGAGTTCAATCCCCTGATCAGAGTCTGCACTGACAGTGAGGAGCCTGCTTTGGATTCTCTCTCTCTTTCTCTCTCTGCCAACCCTCCACCCCCCCTGCTCGCACTCTCTATCTCTTTCAAAATAAATAAATAGACTTTTAAAAAAAAGACAGAGTTCAATAAGTTGTGTAGTAATAATATGATCTTTTTATCAGAGAGGAAGCTGTGTACTCAGAGAGTTTCATGAGCCCAAGTTCAGTTTGCCAATGTCATTATATTGGGCATTTACACTCAGCTCTTCTAATTCAAAAGTCCCTATCCTTTGTCTTCAACCATGTTTTGAGCTATTTTTTTTTAATTTAACTATTTAGTTTTATCTTTTTAAAATACTGTAAGCCTAGCAAGATTAGGGATTATGTCTCTTATTTCTGCATTATTCATATACACCTTCTTGAGGGAGCAGAATACAGTAGCTGCTCATGAATACATATGATTATCCTTGTGCACTTTTTTAAACAAAGAATGCTTTTAGGGCATAGGAATTATGCTTAGGTAGCAGTGAGAGCTTGCATATTGTGTAGTAAGTATCAAAGGTAAATCTTCAAGAAACAGATGTTACCATTTCTCTGTTATCTCCCTTTCCATTAACCAGCTCATTTGGATCTGCAAACAGATGTTCACTGAACAAAATAGCTGCTTACATGTACAATTGCCAATTCTGTATGCACCAATGAATACTCCAACTTCAGAAAAAGTTAGCTAAATATGTTCAATTTCACTGAACTGTATTTTCTATAAGGGACTAGAAGTCTTGATCTTGCTCTCATGCATTAAGTAGATAATTTGCTTCTAATTTGTCTTTTCCATTGGCCTGCAGCTATAACTTATCTGCTGAAATAGGACATAGGTCTTCTGAAGACTCTTGGACATATATTCACGGTCTCTCATAGTTAAAGACACCAAATTTTCTCTCCATACTAGAAATAGAGTACAGTTGCAGTCAGGAGTAGTTTTATTTGCACGTTTTACCTACTATGGTGTTTTCCTTAATGAAGAAAACAGTTTTAGGAGACCAGAGACAGAAAATAGAAAGCATCAATTCACCTATCCATTTTGAGTCTCCTAACCTATCCCAAGAGTCACTGAAGACAATCAGGCTTTGACTGTCATTTCACAGCATTTGGGTAAAACCTAAATTTTAATACAAATTATAATTTTTAATTGTTCTTACAGGGTTTTTAATTTTGACAATTTAGAAGAAACCTGGTTAAAACAATGCACATTAGTGGGCTTTCTAGGGAAAAAACAGAACCTAACATCAACAGTTTTAAAAATTGGACTCTTACTTTTAAAGATGGAAAACAAATTGAGGGTTGATGGAGGGAGGAGGGTGGGGGCTAGATAGGTGTTGGGCAATAAGGAGGGCACTTGTTATGATGAGCACTGGGTGTTATATGTAAGTGATGAATCACTGAATTCTACTCCTGAAACCAATATTACACTGTACGTTAACTACTAGAATTTAAATAAAAATTTAGAAGAAAAAAAGTTGGACTCATGTTCATTAGTGTTAAATTAGCTTATATTTAGCCATTCTTTAAAAAAATATCTTACAAAACAGTTTATTTCTTCCCAGCTCACTAACTGTATACAAGCGTACCTGCGCACGCGCGTGCACGCGCGCGCACACACATACACACACACACACACACACACACACACACACACAGCTTTCGAAACACCTAGACTGAAAGCAGAGTTGAACATAGACATATTTTTGGAGTCAGTTTTGATGTTGACTTAATATTTTTAAACCAGTTTGCATATGAAGGTGTGCTACAACATTTATAACCTTTCAGAAAGAAAAGGCATTTCAGTCAATGAACCAGTGAATTTGCCGATTGTAATAATTGCAAAGCTATTACCTAAGAATAGCCAATTACTGTAAGCTCTCAGAAAATATTAAGCCTTGGTTATATTTTGGATTGATATAAAACAACATACATTCCAGTTGGTAATTAATAAGATCTAGAGAAAAAAATGGCGGGTGTTCTGATTAAGGGATTGGCCAATAGCTCCCACAGCTGCTTTAAATAGAATCGCTGATTGAGTAGAATGGTGGATCCCAGAGGCTGGGGTTTGGGGAGGGAATTGGGGAGATGTTGGTCAAAGAGTACACATTTCCAGTTATAAGATGAATAAGTTCTGAGGATCTAATGTATAGCGTGGCGATTGTTGTTAACAATACTGTATTACATACTTGAAAGTTGCTATGAGAGTAGATGTTAAATGTTCTCACTACAAAAAAGAAATGGTAATTATGTGAGGCATTGGGTGTGTTAGCTAATGCTATGGTGGTAATCACTTCATAATATATAAGTGTGTCAAATCAAGACAGTAAGTTTAAACTTACTTAAACTTAGTGAGTAAATAGATGAAACCACTGATAAAGTTATGTTTTTTTTTCCTTAGAAATGATAACATTAACAAAATAAGTTCAAAATAAACTCAAACAAAATGAATATGAGGTCATTGCTATAGTTGGAAGTATGGAGTCAAAGACTGTGTTTTTTTCAAAATAAGCTTTATTTTAGAAAAGTTTTGCATTTACAGAATTGCAAAGATAGTACAGAGAGTTCTCATATATAGCACACCCAGCTTCTCCTATTATTAACACCTTACATGTGGTACATACTAAGTACCATAGTACGGTACATTTGTCAGAATTAATGAACCAATACTAATACATTGGTATTAATTAAAATCTATACATTATTTGCATTTCTTTAGTTTCTACCTAATGTCTTTTTATGTCTCATGATGATATCCAGGATATCACATTACATTTAGTCTTCACGTCTTCTCAGGCTCCTCTTGACCATGATGGTTTTTCACACTTTACTTATTTTTAATGACTTGGATAGCATTGAGGAGTACTGGAAAGGTATGTTGTGGAATGCCCACATTTGGAATTTATTTGCTGTTTTTCTTATGGGGAGACTGGGGTTATGTGTTTTGGGGAGGAAGATCCCAGGGGCAAAGTGCCATCCTCATTATATCATATCAAGGGTATATGCTCTCAAAATGATTTATCACTTTTGATGTTAACCATAGTCACCTGGCTGAGGTAGATTTATTGGTTTCTTCCCTTTACTTTCTATAATTTTTGGAAGGAAGTCTTTATGCACTGCCCATACTCAAAGTGTAGGGAATTACATTCCATCTGTTTGAAGGTAGAGGATATATATAAATTATTTGGATTTTTTTTGCACAGAAGACTTATCTATTCTCACTCATACATTTATTAACTTACTTAGTCATATATTTATGTCAAGTGTCAGTATGGACACATGGGTATTTATTTTATATTTTGTGTTATAATCCATTTGTCAATTCTCTAGAAAAAATACAATATCTCTCTCTCTCTCTGTCTCTTTCTCAATTTACTTAAAGGAATTAGTTCACATGATTGTTTGGGGATAGGCAAATTCAAAATCCACAGGGCTGGTCATCAGGCTGGAGACCTAGGGAGCTTGATTCCAAAGACATTCTGGAGGCAGAAGGACCTTCAGAGGACGTCAGTCTTTTTCTCTTGAGATCTTCAACTGATTGGATAATGCCCGCCTATATTATGGAGGGTAATCTGCTTTACTCAGTCTATTGATTTAAATGGTAATCTCTTGAAAATAAAAAATACCTCCACAGCATCATCTATGCCAAATATTTCACCAAATATTTGGGTACCATGGCTTAGCCAAGTTGATTCATAAAATTAACCATCACAATCAACTATTATTTTTTTTTATCAAAATGTACCAGTTTTGGTCATTAGTAGCTTTTTCAGTGGGCACCTATGTCCCTTTGACATACTCATCTTTTTCTTTCTTTTTTTTTTTTTTTTTAGTATTTGTTTTCTGCTACATATAGTGCTCCAGGTTCATATTGTATATTTCCTTCTCCAGTCTTAAAAGCAGCATCCATTTATCAAAGGAGCTCTTTTTTCTTTAATTAGAAAAACAGTATTAGAAATGAATCTGAGAACTATATGTGCTTGGTTCTACTGGAGAGTCATTGCTTCTTTGCCCTCTCAGCTGACAGAGCAAGAAATATATCTGTCTATGTGTGTGTGTGTGTGTGTGTGTGTGTGTGTGTGTGTGTATAATTTTAGAGAGAGAGTGTGGAAATGAGAGAGGAAGAGGGGGGGAGGGAGAGAGAGAGAGAGAGAGAGAGAGAGAGAGAGAGAGAACCTTGTAGGCTCATTGCTCAGCACAGAGCCTGATCTGGGGCTCAATCCCATGACCCTGGGATCATGACCTGAGCTGAAATCAAGATTTGGATGCTCAACCGACTGAGCCACCGTGCACCGTGTCTATATTTGTGTGTGTGTGTGTGTGTGTGTGTGTGTGTGTATGTGCGTGCGTGTATTCCCACATGGATCATTCTGGCCATCTGTTTCCTCCTGCTTGCCTGTAAGCTTCCACAATGAGAAAGGTATTTTCCATCATTGACCATCCATTGAGTTACTTGTTCAGTTCCTGTTTACATGTATAGTAATTTCAGAATGTTTAACCCACGCTTCAGTTTGAAGCAACCTTATCAATTAGAGTACAGTGTTTTATGTGCTTTTTTCCCCTTTTACTCTCTCCTACTTTACTTATTTCCAAAGTTACTTAGGTTAGGTAAAAACCTTTTCCCACCCCTTTCAACAATGTTGTTTCAAGTGTTTGTAATACAATTAGAGTATTTTTTTTCACAATATATCTCCCAACCAAAGCTTTCTTGATCTTCCAAATTATTTTTTAAATTTGCATACATTAAGATTCACTTTTAAGCTGTAAAGTTGAATGGGTTTTGGTAAATATATAATGCCATATAACCACCATTAGAGTATCACAGAATAGTTTCACCACCCTAAAATATCCCCTGTGCTTCCTGTATTCAACACTACACTCAACTACTTGACGTGACGTGATTGTTTATCATATCTGTGGTTTTTATTTCTGTATAAAAATGCATATAAATGGGATCATACAATATGTAGCATTTTCAAACTGGCTATTTTCATTTGGAAATGTGAAGTGAAGGTTCTTCCATATCTTTTCATGGTTTCATAACTCATTTATTATCATGGAAAATATTTTATTTTAATTTTTATTTTTTTAATGTTTATTTATTTTTGAGAGAGCGAGCAAGAGAGACAGAGCATGAGTGGGGGAGGGGCAGAGACAGAGAGGGAGCCACAGAATCCGAAGCAGGCTCCAGGCTCTGAGCTGTCAGCACAGAGCCCGTTGAGGGGCTCCAGCCCACACACTGGGAGATCATGACCTGAGCCGAAGTCGGATGCTTAACTGACTGAGCCACCCAGGCACCCCTAATTTTTAAATTTTAATGTATTTTTATCTAGTGATATATTGAAGGGTGTCTTTGGTGTTTCCAGTTTTTGTGATTATGGATAAAGCTGCTGTAAATATTCACGTGCTGGTTTTGTATAGACATTAATTTTATTATCAGTGGATAAACATACAGGCACACAATTTCTGGGTCTTATTATAAGACTGCTTAGCATTGTAAGAAACTGCCCAACTGTTTTCCAAAGTGGTTGTGCCAGTTTACATTCCCGCCAGCAATGAATGAGAGTTTTTGTTGCTCTGCATTCCTGCTAGCAATTGGCAGTGTCAGTTTTGGGGAATTTAGCCATTAATAGAATTATTGTGTTATCTCATTGTTTTAATTAGATTCCCCTAATGACAAATGATGTGGAACATCTTTTAAATGGTTATTTGCTATCTGTAGATCTTTTGGGGGGAGATATCTGTTTATACTGTTTGCCTATTTTCTCATTGGGTTAATTTCAGCTATTGGGTTTTAAATGGTCTTTTTGATTTTGGATTATCACTTTATATTTTGCAAATATTTTCTCCTGGTGCATCTGGGGTCCTTTTATTCTCCTAACAGTTATTTTTTTCACAAAGCATAAGTTTTAAATTTTAATAGATTCCAGTTTATCAATTTTTTCTTTCATGGATCATGCTTTGGGTGTTATATACAAAAACTTATTACCCAACCTAAATTTATATAGATTTTCTCCTATATTTTCTTCTACAAGTTTTATAGTTTTATATTCGATATTAAAACCTTTAATCCATTTTGAGTTCATTTATTGTCAATAGTGCGTATCTCATATTTTTACATTTGGATATCCATTGTTCCAGCATCATTTTTAAACAAAAGACAATCCTTTCTCCATCAAAGTGACTTTGTACCTTTGCCAAAAATCATTTGAATACATTATATTGGCCTATCTCTGCGCTCTTTATTCTTTTCCATGTATCTGTGTGTCTATTCTTTAGTCCATACCACTCTATCTTGATTAGTGAAACTTTACATAAGTCTAAAAATATGTCTTCCAAAATTGTTGTTCTTCTTTAGTATTGTTAAGGTATCCTAGAGTCTCTTACCTTTCCAGATAAATTTTAGAATAAGTTTGTTGGTATCTACAAAATAGCTTGCTAGGGTTTTGACTGAGATTGTTTTTAATCTATACATTAGGTTAGGAACAATTGACATCACCTAGGATGTCAAGGTGCCAAATCTACAGACTGAGTTCAGTTTATGGATGATTTTTCCATCTCAAAGGTATTTTGACTGTTCCACTTGTACTGTCTTCATTAGATATCACTTTAATCTCGCCATTCCCCAGTGCATTTACAACATTAATTAAGGCAAGTTATGTTGCATTAACAAGTACACCCTGAAATTACTGATTTAACACAATGAGGTCTTAAGTTTCGCTCAAGCAAAGAATTGTGGCTCAGGTAGCTCTCCTCTTTCCTGCAGCCACACTATCTGGAACATAAAATTGAACATGGGGCATCCACGTTCATCCTCAGCTGCAGCCAGGATCTTTGTCTCTTCTTTTACCTCTCCATCCAGGGTTCCTCATATCCTTCCTCTTCTCCAACCAGCCAATCACCCTTACAACCTTTTGGTTTGTTTGTTTAATTCACATCTCTGCCATACTGGCTACGCCTTGAGGTCTGCATATGAGTTTTGCTTCAAAGTGGAAGCTATCTACACTATGAAGAATATATCCCACTGATTTCACAAGTAGAAGGAGGTGCAATCAGATAGATTGTTTTTTTTTTCTCCTGAAAATGCACTAGAACTTCTTTATTTCACTGATGTAGGAATATAAAAATGAAGTCAGTTATTACTTTGATAAATCAGGTTTCAACTAATTTTTTTTTTCAGGGACATTATGCAATTCAAGATATGCTAAATAAGGACTCTAAAAGCAAAATATAATAATTATTGCAGTTGAGGTTACTCCTGATTTATTCAGTAGCAAAAATATTCAAATATTTTACCCACTGTAAATTTAAGACTAGTCCCCTCTTTATTAACTAAGCTAATTTTGAATGTGTTAAAGTAACTACAACTGAATGAAAGTGAAGTAATTAAAATTAAAGGAAAAAAGCAAGAAAGAATTCTGAAATCTAATTATGTTATTAATGTTCATATGTTATACATTGTTATCTAAAATCTACATGTATTTTGTGCTTCCCTTTCTCTTACATCCCTACTGCTTTCTCAGAAAGAACTTAAATAGCATTTTTTTAAACAAAGACTAATTTTTAGAGAAGTTGTTGGTTCACAGCAAAATTGCAGGGCAAGGTACAAATACAGAAATTTCTTGTATACTCCCTACCCACATATATGCATAGATTTCCACATTATCAACATCCCTCACCAGACAGGGACATTTGTTACAATTGATGAACCTATACTGGCACTCTATAATCACCCAAACCAGAGTTTACATTAGGGTTCACTCTTAGTGTTGAACATTCTATTAGTTTGGACAAATATGCAATGATGTGTATTTGCCATTATATTCACTGCCCTAAAAGTCCTTTGTGTTCTCTTCATCCCTGCCCTCTCCCACCCAAACCCTGGAAACCAGTGTGTGTGTGTGTGTGTGTGTGTGTGTGTGTGTGTGTGTGTTTTACTATCTCCATAGTTTTACCTTTTGTAGAATCATACAGTTGGAATTGTACAGTATGAAACCTTTTCAGATTGGCTTCTATCACTTAGTAATTAGCATTTAAGTTTCCTTCGTGTCTTTTCATGGATTGATAGCTCATTTCTTTTTTAGTGCTGAACAATATTCCATTGTCTGGATGTACTATAGTTTGTTTATCCATTAACCTACTGTGGACATCTTGGTTACTTCCAAGTTTTGGCAATCATGAATAAGGCGACTATAAACACCTGTGTGCTGGTTTTTATGTGGGCCTAGTTTTCAGTTCCTTTGGGTAAGTATCAAGGAGCACAATTGCTGGATCATATGTAAAAGTAGGTTTAGTGTTGTAACAACTGCCAAACTCATTTCCAAATGGATGTACCATTTTGCATTCCCATTAGGAAGATATGAGAGTTCCTGTTGTTCTACATCCTTGTCAGCATTTTATGTTGTCAGTGTTTTAGATTTTGACCATTCTAATAGGTTTGTAGTGGTAATTCCATTGTGGTTTTTTGTTTTGTTTTGTTTTCTGTTTTTGCATTTTCCTGATGATATATGATGTGGATCATCTTTTTATAGCCTTACTTGCTATCTCTATATCTTCTTCGGTGAGGTGTCTGTTAAGGTCTTTGTCTCATTTTTAAATCAGGTTGTTTATTTCTTATTTTTGAGTTTTAAGTGTTCTTTGTATATATTGTACAATATAGTCTTTTATCAGACATAGCTTTTGCAAATACTGTCTTCTTACCTGTGGCTTATCTTCTCATTCTCTTTACATTGTCTTTCACACAGCAGAAACAAAAAAAAAAAAACAAACAGAAACAAAACAAAACAAAAAGATAACAAATAATAATTAGGATGTAGAGAAATCGTAACTGTTTTACGCTGTTGGGAATGTAAAATTGTGCCACCACTATAGAAAACAGTCAAGAAATTAAAAATAGAACTACAGGGGCACCTGGTGGCTCAGTCATTTGAGTGTCCAACTCCTGATTTTGGCTCAGGTCATGATCTCACAGGTTGTGAGTTCAAGCCCCGTATTGGACTCTGTGCTGGCAGTGAGGAGCCTGCTTGGGATTCTCTTTGGATCCCTTTCTTTCTGCCCCTCGCCTGCTCACTCTGTCTCTCGAAAATAAATAAATAAATAAATAAGTAAATAAATAAATAAATAAAAACTTAAAAAAAAGTAGAACTACCATATGATCCATCAATCGCTCAAAAGAATTGAAATCAGGATCCCTAAAAAGTATCCATGCTTTCAGGTTCACTGCAGCGCTATTCCCAATAGCCGAGTTATGGAAACAACCCACATGTCCACTGACATATGAACGGATAAGGAAAAGGTGGTATGTACAAACAATGGAATATTATTCTGCCTTGAAAAAGAGGAGGGGCGTCAGGGTGGCGTCAGTTAAGTGTCTGACTCTTGATTTTGGATCAGGTTATGATCTCACGGTTTGTGAGATCGAAACCCATGTCGGGTTCTGTGCTGGATGTGGAGCCTGCTTGAGATTCTCACTCTTCCTCCCTCTCTCCGGCCCCCCCCCCCCCCCCCCCCGCTTGAGCACACATGCTCGCTGTCTCTCTCTCCCTCAAAAAAAAAAAAAAAAAAAAAAGGAAATTATGCCATTTCCAACAACATGGATGAACCTCAAGGACATTATGCTAAGTGAAATAAGCAAGTACAAATATTGCATGAGTTATCTAAAATAGTCAAAACTAAAGAAGCAGAGAATATAATAGTAGTTACCAGGGATTGGTGCGTGGAGATGAGGAGTTGTTCAATTGGTGTCAACTTTCAGTTATACAAGATGAATTCATTCTAGAGACCTGTACAGCAGAGGGCCTATAGTTAACAAACTATACCGCGCACTTAAAAATGTGTTAAGGGGCGCCTGGGTGGCTCAGTTGGTTAAACTTCCGACTTTGGCTCAGGTCCTGATCTCGCAGTCTGAGTTCAAGCCCCTCATCTGGCTTTGTGTTGACACAGCCTGCTTCAGATTCTGTGTGCAGAATCCTTCCCCGCTTGTGCTCTGTCTCTCTCTGTCTCTCAAAAATAAATAAACGTTCAAAAAATTAAAAAAAGAAAAAGAAAAACGTCTGTCCTCACAAAGGGGTGAGAGAGAGCATCCCAATCAATCTCTGCACTGTCAGCACAGAGCCTGACTCAGGGGCTTGAACTCATGAACCAGGACATCATGACCTGAGCTGAAATCCAGAGTCAGACACTCGATCTACTGGGCCACGGAGAGGTCCCCTGTTAATTCTTTCGAAGAACCAGCCCTTAATTTTCTTGATCTGTTTTACACTCTCACCCGTCTTTCTAGTCTCCAGAGCAAAAAGTTCCCGCCCTCAGAGACACGCGATTAATCACCGCTCCCGTGTTTGGAGCTTCTGTCAGCGCCTCCGCCTTCCCCCAGTCTGTTTCTGAGCTGTCTGGCCACCAGGTGGCGCCTCTCTCCAGAGTTTTGCCTCCAGTCAGGCTGTGTTTCAAAACTCTACACTTCAGAGAACACCCCCCCCCCTCCCAGTTTGGACCCCCAGTGGTCTTCTGGGGGAGGGTTTCACCGCAATATGGCCAGGGCTGGCTTGTCCCAGAAAAACGGCCTAGCCACCACTCAGCAGCTCAGAGTTGGTGGTAGATCGCATCACACGGCCACACCAGGGTTTGCTGCCCTCAGCTGGCCTTTTTTTTCCTATACCGTTGAAAGTGGTGGCTTTGATGGCACCTGCTGGGTCTTTTGCCTGTGGAGAAGCGGTATCACCTCTACCAAATGTACTCCAGTCAGGGGAACCGCTTCTCCCTTTGCGAGCCAGGGGATCCTCAGACCGCACGGCCTGTTCTTGGGGCTCCACCTTGTTTCCTCGCTGGAGCACCACCAGGGGCCGACCTCTGAGACTTCAGACTCTGCTCGCAGTTTATAAAAACCGTTGGTATTGAAGCCCTCTCCTTTCTCCCCCATCAGTGGTTTTGGAGAAAAGTTTTCTTGTGCAGCCGCCTGTGCGTGTGTTTTTTTGTTTGTTTGTTTGTTTGTTTGTTTTATTATTTTTTTTAACGCTTATTTATTTTTGAGACAGAGAGAGACAGAGCATGAACGGTGGAGGGACAGAGAGAGGGAGACACAGAATCTGAGACAGGCTCCAGGCTCCGAGTTGTCAGCACAGAGCCCCACGCGGGGCTGGAACTCACAGACCGCGAGATCATGACCTGAGCCGAAGTCAGACGCTTAACTGACTGAGCCACCCCGGCGCCCCGCCCCCCACCCCCTGCCCCCCACCCCCTGCCCCCGTGCATGTTTTCACTCTTTCTCTGCAGCTGCTTTCAGGGGGAGTGTTTCCAAACCACTGCACTGCTCTCTTCTCCCCCTCAGCCTTTGCCTCTCCACCAACACGTCTCCCTCCCCTCTGCAGCGCGGTGCCTTTCTCTCCCCCAGTTCACCCCTCTGCTCCTCTCCATACCTGCCATGTTCCTTCCTTAAAATTATGCAGATTGTTCTGTTAATCCTTAGGTCAATTTTTTTTTAGGTGTTCAAAATGGCTTGATGTTGATCTAGCTGTGTTTGAAGGAGGAGACGGCCCCTTATTACTCTGCCATCATAACTCCTCCCCAGATGCCAATCATTGTTGATCAACATTTAAATTTTAATAATTTTATATCTTGGGTTCTTTAAGCCGCATATATTTTTTGTGGTTACATGGTTTTTTATGTATTTCTATTATGGAGAGTATTTACTTAAAAAGTTTGGGGTTTGCGGGGAGTTTAGATTTAGGTGTTATCCAGCCTGTTTTCAGTTTGTTTATTTATTTTGAAACTCAAATCTAGGTAAAAAAAAATTGTTTTACAGTGAAAATTGTTAGAATGTTTCACAGTAACTAAGTGTTGAGATTTTTTTTTTCATATAGAACAAATCCAAAACAGTGATTCAGAGATCTTCAACTCTTTCATATTATCCAGATTAATGAGAGAAAAATTTCCTGAAATGCCAATAGAAAGCAGCAATACTAATGACCTTTCACAGTCCTTTCTTTTATGGAGAGACATTATCTTTCTAACACATTATTTATTTAAAAACAATAATAAATATGCCTTATTGTGTCGCTTTTAAGTTATTTATTGTAATATTGCAAGTGTAACCTCTATTTTATCCTTATTTATTTTGATACTTAAAGCAAAAAAATTTGTTTAGCGTAAGTAGGAATTTATTGATTTACAAAGCAGGATTATATGTTAATCTCTAAGACTGATTAAAAAGAAACCAACATTTTTCATCAGTGCCTATGTCTCTGTCTAGAAGGGCTTTATTTTAGTTCCATAAGAAATTCATCAAAATTTCTAAACGTTCTGTCTGGTATGAAATCAGAAAAGCTTAACACACATAGGTGGTGAGTAAATGCCCAAGTTATAACACACCTAATGTAGTGTCCTTGGCAGGACAAGAATGAGGAGACATTGCATTTACAGCTACTGTTGTTGTTCTGGACTGGAGAAAATATGTAAATGCCAAGATAAACACAGACAGAACAAAGTAGCAGAACCTCCTTGCTCATAAGCCAAGGAGAATAGATCTGGCTCAAAACATGAGAACCTATCTTTAAAATCCACACCACTGGTAGAAATGATGGAAGTGGATTAGTGGGGTTGAAGAGTGGGACAAGAGACGGCAGAGTCTGGTATCACTCCCAACACACAAATCTACGCGAATAGTGACAAATGTGTGTTGATAAAACAAATGTTTCTTGCTTCTTCATAAGCATACTTTTCATAAACTCATCTGGATTCATGCATTCAATTATTTGATGCCTCAAGAAGGCCATAAACAGCATCTGGAAAAAATGACACCAAGAAACGTGGCCTGCTCATTTCAGTAGCTAAAGCTGATACATCAGCGGATCGTGAATAATTATGCACCTGTGGGCCTACCATTATTGGATTCGAGGTGCAGACAGACAGGGATCAATGTTATATAAGTCTGCCTGTACTGTGCATCAATGCCAAACGAAAGGCCCCAAAGTCTTCCATAAATATACTGCCAAAAGGAGGCTGAACAATATGCAAAGCAGTGTAGAAATCATTTTCCCAAAAGAGAATGCAGCTGTAACAAAAGAAGACACATGTTCTTCCTATAGAAATAGAAAAACTCCTCTGGGAAATTGAGACTGTTTGGTTAATGATTTGCTATAAAATATTTTTATCAAAATGCTGTGATTAGCAACAATTCATTCTAGGAAATAAAGGGCTTAAATAGATGGAGGCTTCCAGATTACGTAATAACAACTACATTGCCTGTAAATAAAATGATAAATTAAAAATGGAGAGAGAAAGAGGGACACAGAGAGACAGAATTCAAGAAAGCTCCTGATTAAGTAATGGAGGGAATAGGACCTTCCTGTCCTGGGAATCCTGGGAAACTTAAAAGAACACATGAATCTCAGGATTCTGAAGTTTGGTCACTTAACTATTCCTGTTTTCTGTTGTTTGGGTAAATATTACCTTTATCTTCCATACTGTTTCCCAGTTAGGGTTGAGGATAAGAATGGTACAAGCATTTATATCTTTGATATTGTTATACTTATATAATGCAAATGAGAACAAAGGTGTAGACACATCAAGCCTGATGGAGTTATGCTCGTTCATAAGGGAAAGTTCACATCGATAGCATCAGTAGCATGTGTCTGTATGGGGGCCCACATCACCATTTCATTTCAGGGTAGTGCACAGATATCTAGCAGGGCCAGATGTCATCGTCTAGGAAGAAACCTTGACCCTTTGAGCTCCGTAGCTTTTATAAGCTCTACCTTACCAGCTCACATTCACGGTTGTTCTTAGCACCAGCTGTTCCCTTGGAGTGAGGGTAGGAAGGCTGAGGTTCAAGACTTGTAGTTGACTGAGCTCACATTCGCCTTTAACACTGATCTTCATAGAACTCTGCAGGAGGTAATTTCTCTTCTGAGAGGCCAGCATTCAGGGAATCAATCCTGATAAGTGAAATCTGCCTCTCATCTTGTAAATTTTCTTTAAATTTTTATGTAAATTAGGTAACTCTCTTCATGCATTCATGACATTTTTGAGGCACATGACATAGATTTGGGATTTTATTAATATAAAAAACAACTTTTAGCAGCACTGATGCAATGGTTTCTAGATGAAACTGGCAAGACTTCCTCCTTAGGCTACTATCTTGCTTGAAGATGATTGTCCACTTGGATTTCTTTGTCTTTGGGGGCGAGGCCTCCTTATCACTAATGTTTCAACCAAACAAAGGATCAAAAATTGTATTCTCTATTTCCTTCCGTTCATGACTTGAATATTGTTTATTTCTTAGTTTCTCTTATTTTCTCTCTAATCCTTAAAAGCATATAGAGAACATACACACTTTTATGAATTTACCTATGTAAAGTTGTTTCTCTCATTGTGATTATATTTTTTCTTCTTTCTCAAGTGTTCTCTCCACTGTTTCTGGCAGACAGTCAGGGAGTAACTTCCTGCCTCCTTACAACTTGACCCCCAGTGTACACCTTGACACTTCCCAGAGTGACCCAGTTCACTCGTGAATGTGCTGGGCTGTGTCTGTGTGAAAATGTGGCAGGCGTGAGCTTTGGGACAGGGCTAGATAGAAACTTTGAATCCATTAGTTATGTGATCTTGAACAAATCCCTTCTCTGCTTCATAACATAATTTCTTTTCATTTCAAATAGTGATAATACTATGTATTTCTAGGGATTTCTGTGAGAATTATATGAAATACATAATACATGGACTTTTCCTTCCACAGTGCCTGGCTCTTCCTAGATTGAAAAAATGTGAATTCCTTCTTTATGTTCACATTATAAGTGTGCTGTAATGATCGTCTTTACATTTTCTGCAAGTACACAGCAAAGACATAGGGAATGAAAGATTAGAATGTAGGAACATGGAAAGCATCAGTGGAATTACAAAGAACAATGAGAATTTTAATCTCAGGCTTCCCAGCTAAGTCTTCATCAAGTAATAGTCCACACCAAGATGTCCATTAAGCCACAGTGCTAGAAGAGTATTTAAAAAAATGTCTGTATTATGAATTTCAAAGACCTCACAATAAAACACAAGAGGTTTTTCTGCTTTTTCCTAAAGAATAAAAAAAAAACCCCATATATACATATCAAAGTTTAAACTCTTCAAGAGCAGGAACTCTGGCGTATTCTCCTTTGTTCCCCGAGTAAATATTTCTGAAAGAATATATGACTCCCTACTGATGTCTTTTATGTTCAGAAACTACTAGATATAGAAACCAAATGGCCCCTGAAAACTGAGGGGTTTTTTGTTTTAATTATTTGCTTTGTTTTAGAGAGTACATCATTGGGAGAAGTCAAGGAGATTTAAATAATTATTTCTTTATCAATTTTTTACTTTTGTATTTGAGCCATTTACATTTTATTGAGCAATAGTAGTTGCCCTTCAGAAATACAACTCTAAGTTTATTGTGATCTTTTGATCTTCTATCACACTTGCATAACTAATATGCATTGAGTCAGGAGTTAAAATTCCACGTTACCTAGTTTCTCCTACTAGACTGTAACATGGGGAAACAGAACATACTGGAGAGACACTGTATGGTTTTGTTTCTGGAATAAGGATTGTCTTAATAGTATTGTGCGAGAAATTATGGCAAAGGCTTCATTTGACAAATATTTGGGCCACTGCAACTGTGATAAAACCATCTAGGAAAATAACAGCCAACAGATGGAACTAGGGCAAGGCCAGTGAGACACTGGCCTCAGACTCAAGATTTAAGGGGTGCCCCAAAACTCAGCAATTGGGATAATATTTTAATGCATCATATTTAAAAATAAAAACGAATGCAAAAACTAAGGTGAACGTCAGTATTTATGATTTGTTCTTTCATCTCAAGCTCTAGTTGTGGCATTTACCAATCTTGTCTTTATTTAAAATTGTTACATTTTTGTTCATCATGGAGCTTTTGTATTCATTTTTATTTTTAACAGTTGTGCATTGAAATACAATTTGTCTTGAGTGGGTTTTTTGGTGCCCCCTTAAATTTATGCCTGAGGTAAGTGTTTCACTTGCCTCGCCCTATTTCCCTGCTTCCTACAATAAGGCAGAACACTCTGAATGTGAATGCCAATAGAACAAAAATTGAGGGAAGCCCAAAAGAAACAGACTCAGAGTTGCACCCATGGCTCAGCACGAACCTAGAACAGCAGCAGGAAATTGTTAAAGGTTACATAGCTAAAAATAGAAATTAAAATAACTTAATTTGAAGTAATACATTAAATGCATAGAACAGTGCCCGGTGCATTGTAAACTGTACTTTTCACATTGTAAGCTCTTGTTAACTATTACTATTATCATCTTTATCACCATTATTAGTGGTTATATGGCTGAGTTATAAATTCTTGTGCTCTATTAATAAACCTGTACTCTTTCTGGGGCACCTGGGTGGCGCAGTCGGTTAAGCAGCCAACTCTTGATTTCAGCTCAGGTCATGATCTCATAGTTTATGAGTTTGAACCCCCCATCGGGCTCTGTGCCATCAGTGCAGAGCCTGCTTGGGATTCTCTCTTCCTCTCTCTCTCTCTCTCTCTCTGCCCCTACTCTGCTTGCTTTTGCTCATGCATGTTCGTGTGCTTTCTTTCTTTCTCAAAATAAATGAATAAAAACTTTTTAAAAATAATAATAAATCTGGACTCTTTCTAACATGCTCAATAATCTTTGCTGAGCCAAGTTATAAAAGTTCAGTGTTTTTAATATTTGCTTTGCAGAATTGCTTACATAATTTATGTTATTAATTACTGCATGAGTTGCTTTAGAGAGAATTGTGTCAAAATAGTTTTCTCTCCTCTTTCCATATTTAATGTTCACTTTATCCTTTGGAGAATGGCTGATATCTGCATTTCAGTAAATTCCATAAAATTTAAGAATCATCAAAACTATCAGAAATCAGGGGCGCCTGGGTGGCTCAGTTGGTTAGGCATCCGACTTTGGCTCAGGTCATGATCTCAAGGTTCGTGGGTGTATGCCCCGTGTCAGGCTCTGTGCTGACAGCTAGGAGCCTGGAGCCTGTTTCAGATTCTGTGTCTCCTTCTCTCTCCCTGCCCCTCCCCCACTTGTGCTCTGCCTCTCTCGGTCTCTCAAAAAGAAATAAATGAAAAAAAAATTTTTAAGCTATCAGAAATCATATAAAGTGGTATAGCTCTTTTTTCTTTTTCTAAATTTTTGAAATGCAAAGTAAATATTTCGGAAAAATATTGGGTTTAAACTAGATAAAGGGCTGGATTAAGTTAAATTTAAGCATGTAACACTAAAAATTATCACAATTTGTACTTAATATTTAAAAGTATGCATTTTTAACTTCCAGAACTTTTTTTCTTTTGTACAGGATAATCATTCTAATACTATTACACTTTTCTGAAATTCACCTTTAAACTTATGTTACCTACAAAATTGAGATCCTGGTCCAGATAAAGATGACTGTGACAGAAAATCTATAAAAAAAAGAGTATTCATCCAACCTTGCCAGCCTTTGTGCAGGTGTTTTCTTAGATGAATAAATACCAGCCAGAAAAAGCAGAAACTCAGTTGTCTATTAATTTAAACTCAGATTATAAACCTAGAGTGGCTCAATAAACCATTTTTTTTTCCTTTTCAATACTGCCCCCTTTCAAAATTATATCCTTTATGGAAGACCCAACACAATATCCAATTTCCATGAAAAAGGAAAAAAATAATATTTGTTGATACTAGACACCATGCTAGGCACATGTTTCCAGGCAAAAGGCTGAGGACTTTCAAGTCAGCACACTAAAGTGAGTGGTATATGCCCAGATATGCTTTTATCAGAACTCTGGGGATCAAAAATGCTACATGTCTTGCCCAAGTTAATAAATAATAGAGGAGGCATTCAGAACTAGTTATCTGATGCTCAGTGCTTTCTTCCATAGGGATCATGACCCAACTGAACCTAATTAATTCTAATGACTTGTTCTCAAAACACTTCTTGATTTAAATCTTCTCTGTATCAAAGCCAGTAATTAGCAAACAATAATACTTGACACAGGTTTAGTAACTGTGTAACTGTGCCCTGATAATATCTATTTCTACTACGTATTTCATAGTGTCCTGTGTGTGCTAATTTCAGAATAAATACCACATTTTCTGAATCATCCTTAGGGAGAGGCTTTTATTGCATAGCTGCCTTTAGAAATCCTTTCTCTTAGTAATCCACATTTTCATGGAGAATGGATTCTCTCTTGGGTCTGGAGGCTGTCTCAGCCTCTGTGTGTTTTGGACAAGATTGCAGAAATCAACCCATGATGACTTCGTAAGGACACCAAAACCAGTAGCAGTGCCGTCTTGCCCCTTTTCACCAGCTCCTCTTACATGTAAAATACTAGTCGGTCCCTTACTTCAGTGCAAAATTACCTTCTTGAACTTTCCCTTTTTTTGAGTGCATTTCAAAAATACACACTCCTGCTATGTCATCCTCATCTTTTCCCCTCTTTTCTTCCCAAATTCCAATTCCCTTCCTTCTAACTCTCCACACATACCCAACTCATATGCTGAAAGCTATGTCCTAAACGGAAGATAAGCATCTAGTCTATTAAGTTGAAAATCTAATCCCATGTACAATCAACAAAAGCCTTCTTTGATTTTTAAATTTGCCTCATATTTTTCTAAAATTAGTATATGAAGAGATCAACTTTTGTCCCAAATATTAAGATAAATTAGTTTCAATATACAGGGGGTGACTTAGCTATTCTTTGGAGTAAATCAAACTTTTCAAGTTTATTCTTCAATGAGAATTGACCATAGGTAGTGCATATGACTCAGCCTCTATTATTATAATCTAACTGTAATAATAATAATAATAGTTGGCATTGTTAATCTATTACTTATGTGAGTTACTCATTTTTCAGCTCAAAAAACTTTACAGTATAATGTATTTTACATCCTAATTAAGTATTTTATTTCAGTTCATTTTAATATTGTGGAACTTTGTTCTTTCACTCTCTTTTTAAAATGGAGAGAGTTTGAAATTAGAAAGACTAGATATTTAACCACCACTATATACTTCCAAGTAAAACGTCTCATTGCTACTAGAGGAGTTGATGAAAGTTGTTCTCCAGATCCAAATAAGCTTTTGACAGGTTATAAAATTAATTTTAATAGTCAGATGAGGAGAAGTATTTATTTCATGGGTAGGGCCTAAGACAAACATCTAAAAGTACCTCAAACTGATAAGCGTTTTGCAGGAAAATATAATTTTAAAAACATAATTTCACCTAAGGCTTATATTTCTTCAATAAGAGCATAGAAATACATGAAATAAAAATAATGTTCTTGAAGTTCTTTTTTATATCAACGTATTTAGGTACTATGGTCCATTTTACCTTATAAGCCTAACAAAAGGATACCCATCTAAGTGAAAGAAAATCAATTGCATATGTCTGATTTAGAATTATGTTCATTTACTTAATAGTTTATGGTCTTGAAATCTCGTTTATAGCATTACCAAAAGAATAAATATTTTTAAATGACTGAAAATTTCCAATCACCAGAATAATAGTTTTGAGTTGCCAAAATCATTAAGAGCTTATGAGTTGAACCAGAATTTCTTACTTTTGTTCGCATTTCTACTTTGCCCACAAAAAAACTGACATTTACAAATATAGACAGAATTCAGATAGTTCTATAAAATAATTGTGATTGCTTTTAGGAACTAACAATTAAATGATATTTGGAAATTGACACTTTTATGAGTGACTATAAGCATTTTTCTTTTCTGTTTACGAAAGAAAGAAAAATGAAGAGTCTTCTAAGGTGACACTGAGAATATGTAGCAGAAAAGGGGAGGGTGTCTTTTCCTCACTCTAGATCTTTTGAATCCTTCCAGTAGGGCTACTTCTCTCTGGTGTGCTGTGTAATCTTTCAAAGAGAAAACTGCCTGCCTATTCAAAATATACAGACTTTTTTGTAGTTAGACAAACTGAATCCCAGAAAAAATAACACATAATTAAGAAGATTTTAAAAATAAACTTTTAATTCTGAAAAAGACGGACTTTTAAACATCTTTAAAAAGTCCTTTTCTGAATGCATAAGCTTTTAAAGATATTTATCATTTTCCATATCTTGAATTTTTTTGTACTTGAGACCTGTACTTGAGATCTTACATAACCATAAGACACACTGGAATGAACACAGGGCTTTGAAAGATGAAAACAAAAGCAAGATCCTTGGACATAGATAGATACAAATATAATGCATGATTATTTTTTAAACCTTAATTATTTCTTAGTGTGAAACAGGTAAAGGTAGTGGGTGAAAGCAAGTACTTTAATTCAGATAGACCATATTTCAAATCTCAGCTCCTCTAGTTTACCTAAACTTATAAACTTGGGAAAGTGATTTAACTTTTCTATGTCTCTGTTTCTGTGCCATAAAGCATACCTAACAGTTAGTGGTAAAGATTGAAAGATTATCTATACAAATGGACAATGACCAGACCCCCTGTGATACTAGGTCTCTGACCAACAACCTCTGTAGCAACCAGCCCAGGATGATCAGGACTTGCCAGTTTTCCTATTTTTTGCCCCTGTTTCCAACTCAGGATCAACCACAGAAAGCCAAATACACTCCTTAAAACAATCACTTCCTGCTCCCCCCAGGCCAATGACCTCCAGAGCATAACAGAACCCCCCCCCTTTTTAAAAAAATGTAAAATAGCTTTTTCATTCCTCTGCTTATCTTTGAGTTTCTGCCAAATGCAGTTTAACATGGCTTGCTAATAACAAACTCTGAATATATAGCCTCTGTTTTCATTTGTGTGGTCTTCATTTAGTTCCACAAAAGTCCCTGAAAAATGAATGTAAAGAGCCCACTTTCACATTTAGTATAGGAGTGCTCAGTAAAATGGACAGAAACACCTGTTGCATGATGGAGTCTACATCCTCCTTAATTCTGCTAAAGATGATGTTTCAAACATGTTTAACATTTTATATTGTGTTGGAACAGTTTAACTCACAAATATTCTTGCCCTCTGCCAGCATGCATTCATGCTGACTATCTGGAGTAAAACAATTATTTCGATTTACAAAATAGATTATTTTGCAGAGGAGTAAATCCTTCTGGCCTAAGAATCAAGCACATGATGGCAAACAAAGTCTTTAAAATACCGATGAATACGATGGGAAGTTGAGCTAAAAGAGGCACATCAGAATTAACTAGTAAGTATTTGAAGAATACAGGTCACTTGTCCCAATTATAATCTAATGAATCTGAATACATAGCGGGTGGGATCCAGGAATGGGACCATGAAAAATCTCTCTAGATGATCCCACTGAGAATGAACTATAAACAACATTGGCAGACACCTAAATTAGATGATTTTCCCACTTTTAAAAATTAAAACAAAAAAAATCCTTGTATTACTATATTAAAAATAGAAAGTAAGACAAATTTCAACTACACCACTAAGAGAATTCTATATATTAAGATTAACATCAAAATATAGTTTCTCCTTTCCTGCATCCTCTGGACTGGAGAGGTGGTCTGGTTTCCAGCCATCAGGGAAGACAAGACTTTTTTTTTTTAAGTTTATTTATTATTTATTTTGAGAGAGTGAGAGAGAGACACACACACACACACAGAGAGAGAGAGAGAGAGAGAGAGAGAGAGAGTGCCCATGTGTGGGAGGAGCAGAGAGAGAGGGAGGCAGAAAGAATCCTAATCAGGCTCCGCACTGCAGAGCAGAGCCCAATGCAGGGCTTGAACCCATGAGCAGTGAGATCATGACTTGGGCCAAAATCAAGAGTTGGAACTTTAGCTGACTGAGCCTCCCAGGTACCCCAAGACAAGACTTTTGAGTTCAGGCTGCAACTATGTTTTCATTCACATATACAATAAAAATCATGGGAAACCTAGTAAGAGCCAGGTGCTATTCTCTTCTGTTCCTTCACACCCTAGAGTCATTGCCCTAACAATTCTGCCTCTTACTCCTAGAATCCCCTAAATTCTTCATTCCCTGGCACTATGCCTAGGGAAGAGGCAATTACTGCAAAAAAAACTCTTGTGGTTGAAAAACTGTATTTCCTATGACAATAAATATATGGGCGAGGAGGACACCTACGCACTGGCAGGAGCTCTCCTCTCTGGGGACATCTTTGAGCTCCAATGTGTCCTGAGCCCTGTGGGTCACTGCATAGTAGACAAGAAATGGAGTCAGTGGGCGCTCTCAGCCCTGACTCAGTGAGGTATCTGCCTTTCTTTAATGTATCTGCAAAAATGAATTCCAGATACTGTACTGTTAAGAAAATCTGTGAAGGAAATTTGGAATCTGTGTGCCAAAGACAGAAATGCTAAATGGAGGGAAAGCATTGCCAATGGCTTGGCATAGCTTCTGAGACAGAGGAAAAAAAATGAGGATGTTGGGTAATGTAAGATAATAGATGCCCCCCTGAAAATATAGTGAGTAACTTCTCATGAAACCATCTGTGCCCCAACTTGCTTAGCAGGAAACTGGCATTTATAAAAGGATTTACTCCATTTACTGAGGATTGTCCACAAGGTGCTTGCATTTATGCTGTCATATGTGTCTCTGGCTTCTGTTATTCACTCAGCTAGCATTGTCAAAATCTCTTGGTTTGAAATAGGTTGCTTCAGTAAGATCAGAGAGAGGATCTATGCTTCCCCAACTCCCTTCATTCACACAGTCAGAAGCTCTTGTTAATTGCATATAACCTCAGTTCACATGCCAGCTCCAAATGATGCAGAATGACAGCTTGCGCCACAGTGTTGAGAAAAATGGTGAGACCAGGTCTTGACTCAGCAGAAAAAAGAACTCCATGCGAGACTGATGTCTTCTGTTGGCCTGGGATCAGCGTGATCGCATCTTAGAATCACCTGCTTGCATGTCCATCACCCCACACTATAAGCAGTAATTAGATTGTATTTCTGTTCCTTCAGAAGGTAAAGTTTATTGTGATGACTGAAATACCACTCCTAGTCACTGCCATGTTCATCTCTACCCAACATTCTGCCTCTGAATGGAAACCAAAGGCTATTCTAAACTCCTTCATCAGCTCCATATTTTTCTAAAAAGCCTGTTACAAATTTCTATCAATAATTAATATACCCATCCAGCCACAAAAAAAGAATGAAATCTTTCCATTTGGAACAATGTGTATGGGTCTAAAGAGTATAATGCTAAGCAAAATAAGTCCGCTGGAGAAAGACAAATACCATATGATTTCACTCACATATGGAATTTAAGAGACAAAACAAAGAAGCAAAGGAAAAAAAGAGACAACCAAGAAACAGACTCTTAACTATAGAAAACAAATACGGTTAACACAGGGGAGGTAGGTGGGAGAATGCGTAAAACAGGTGAAGGGGATTAAGAGCACATTTATTTTGATGAGCACGGAGTGAGATATGGAGCTGCTGAATCACTGTGTTGCACACCTGAAGCTAATATAACTGTGTATTAGTTACACTGGAATTAAAATTTTTTAAGTACATATGCTTGAAAAAAAAAGAATTAATATACCTATATTTCTAATCTTTTGGCTTCTCTTAGAGTAACATGTTACAGAAAATAAAATAATTCTAGTACTTGATTTTTAAAAACCTCCTTCAAACCTCAGATAAATCACATAATTTTGTAACTTAATTAGCAGCTTAAATACTATACTGTATTAATATACAAGTAAAAACGAATCACTAAGTTCAGTAATATATGTGCATTTATTTTATGTGGGTATGTGCATACATTTATATATATGAATTAAAATGCTTTGTTAAACAGCCATTTATTTACAGTTTATTAAACAATGTTAGTAAACTTAGAATATGACTTTCCTTTATATAAACTGTTTCTTGGATTTTTCTTTTCCTCATACTTGCATACATTATGATTGTTTTTTCAGTTTGCCACTATTAAGAAAAATAAAAAATACCCAAGTCAGCCATTTTTTGCTTTTTAAGAACTCCAGGAGATTAAATTAAAATGAGTAACATAAGATGTGTGAATCTTTCTTCTTCTTCTTCTTCTTCTTCTTCTTCTTCTTCTTCTTCTTCTTCTCTTCTTTCTTTCTTCTTTCCTTCTTTCTTTCTTTCTTTCTTTCTTAACGTGTGAATCTTTCAAAGTTTGTTAAAAGTAACTCTGTTCACCATAGATAGAAGTGAGTACTTAAGTCTTGGCATCATTTAATGTGATTGAATTGGTTAGTTAATAGCAAAGAAAGTCACTGATCCCTGGCAGACTCCAGTCACCCCCAAACTGCTTCTTCTCTACAAACATTTACTCCATTAATCATTCATTGAGTGTCTGTTTTATATCCAGAGCATTTTGGCTGATTTAAGTAATTCTATACCATGGCATTGTGAGGTTGAGAAACTTCTAATCCATTCAAGGGAAAGGGTCATGTAACAGAAAAAGGAAGATACTATGAAAAAAAAAAGTTGCCATCTAACCACTGATTTGTTTTATAAACCCTGGGATTTTCCTTTACTCTGTTGTCTCCTTTATCTGTCTTCATACCTTCACTTAATCACCAAGCCTTGTTGACTCAAACAGCTATATATTTCATAAACCCATCCACATCACCTTATGTAAGTTTCCATTACTCTGTTCTTATGTTCTTTACACTGAACTCTTTGAGGACACTTTTGTATGTCACAGACATTGATAGTATACATAAGGCACAGTAGGTTTTTCAGCAAATTATATACAAATATATATTTGAAGATGAGGCAAGGTAGAGGAAAGGCTTGAAAATAAAGCTAAGGAGGGGCGCCTGGGTGGCTCAGTCGGTTAAGCTTCCGACTTCAGCTCAGGTCACGATCTCACGTTCAGTGAGTTCGAGCCCTGCATCGGGCTCTGGGCTGATGGCTCAGAGCCTGGAGCCTGCTTCCGGTTCTGTGTCTCCCTCTCTCTCTGCCCCTCCCCCGTTCATGCTCTGTCTCTCTCTGTCTCAAAATAAATAAACGTTAAAAAAAATTAAAAAAAAAAAAAGAAAAAAAGAAAATAAAGCTAAGGAAATGCAGGCAACATTTTTTTTGCACCTACTGGTTCCCAGGACCTGGGCGCATACTAAATAAACTTTCTCAGTATCTTTGAAGGGATAGTCAACTTTATCAACAAAGGAACTGACTTCCAATAGTCTTTAAATCACAAAATTGCAAAGTAACAAGGTAGGGATCCAAACTCGTGTCTCTACAAATTACTCTCCCATTAAGTATTGCCTAAGTTATTTTACTTTTATCCTAAAGGAAATGGGGAGCCGATAAAGATTTTTGAGTCAGGAAAAGCATGGTAATAGTGGTATGAAAATTTGATATGGCAACAGTGTGCATGATTTTGAACAGAGACACTGAATTCAGGGAACTACAAGTCTAAATCAGTGACTAAGAGGATTGGAAATAGTGTCTAGGTCAGAATAGAGCCAGTGGAGATTAAAGGAAGGAATAACTTTTGCCATAAATTATATTGCAGCTTATGATATATTTATGAGAAATTGCTGGTTCTTTTTCCACTGCATAGGAAGAAAATATTTCTTAAAGAAAAGAATCACCTTCTAGAAAACACAGTACAAACTGGAGGGCATTTCAGAAAATCCATGGTGTCGTTTTTCTAGTTTAGGAAACGTGCTGCAATGCCAGACCAATTTCTAATAGTGCCGTAGCTCTTCTTCTGCGTCTTGGAGCAATCCATCAAAGTACCTGTAGGCAAAGGAACTTAAAGGTTTGGTGTTTGTAATTTCATCAACCGACGACAACCCTCTCAGCAAACTAGAAGGAAATGCAAATTAGAAAAATGGAAAGATAGGCTCCTGGAGAAGATGCTCCATAGGTGTCTGGGAAGAACTACTGAGTAGGGCACAGCCAGCAGGCAGTTGTTGCAAGCCTCAAAAAACACATCTCAAATAAAAGGTTTATCAAGAGTTGTTTATAAGTCAATTCTTCATGAGTTCCAGTACCTTTTCGTAGGGAAAGTGATCATTGCTAGGCTGTAGACGGTCTCAATAAGAATGGGAGTCAAAAAGCTATGAGTTAGATGATGTAATTATAAGATAGGAGCCAAAAATCCCAGGCAGAGGAGATACAGTCTTCAATACAATCAAAGCACTTATGAAAAGAATAGAAGAAACACCTTTCGTAATGCTGCGTGGCCAGAGAAGGGTGAATGCTATACTTTACCGCTTTGGGTATCTAAGACTCATTCAAATTAAATGATGAAATTTTGTCCCCATTTTACATTACTAGAAACTCTTCTGATACAAAAGCATAACTCTGTAAATATACTAAAAACCATTGGCATGTAGATTTTAAATGCCCAAACTTTATGGGTTATAACATATTTCAATAAAGTTTTTAAAAAAGGGCAAACAACAACTCAATCAGACCAAAGATATATAAAAACACATGATAAAAAAGTCACAGAAAAACAACTGAAAGTTTGTGAGAAAACTTGGTGTTACAATAAGAGAAATTTTCATGTGAGAATTAGTTTCAGGAGAAATAAGAGGGATACATATTTATAGCCAAGAAGAGACAGATTATGTGTACTGAAAGATTCATGTCAGGATTACGCCTAATAACAGATAATTAGGAACAACCTAAATGTTCAAAACTGAAAAAATAAGTAAGGATATTACTATACATATAACCAAATGCCTTCTCGGAGTTAGTCCCCAAGACTATCCTCGCTTCTGATACCAACTGTAAATTCAGGGTTTCCAGAACTAAGCTTGCATTTAGTAATTCACTAGACAGTCTCACAGAACTGATGGCGAAAGCTGTTTTCCTGGTAGTTATCGTTTGTTATAGGGCAAGGAAATGTATCAAAATAAGCCAAAGGAAAAGATACATAGAGCAGGGTCTGTAGAAGTTACAAACACAAGCTTTTGTTGTCTTTAGAATGTGTTAACCTCCTGGCATTGATCTGTGATGATATATAAGCAATAATGCCACAGGAAGCTCATCTGAACATCAGTGTCCAGAGTTTTGGGGGGACTTATTTGGTAAGCATCATTGATCAACTGATTGCCCAAATGCTTGATCTCAGCATCCAGCTCAAATGATACTGCATGGCCCAACGCCTCCACCTTAAGTCACACAGACAGTGTTTCTTGGTCAGTACCCATTCTATGATTATGGGATGTGGCCAGCCCCACTCAAAGATCTAGTGTGAGATGCCCCCACACTAAACTAAGACATTCCTGTCATATCTGATATCAGTTACCTTCCAGAAGCTGAGGACAAAGGTCAGACTGATTTCTCTTTGCCGAAGCCAATTCTTTGCTACGTGATGATGAATTAGGAATCCAGAGTAAGATGCAACTAATATGAAATAATTACAAATAATCTGTGAAAACCATAAAAGCAACAACACAAAATGGTGGCTATGTGGATGTTGCCAATACTTTTGAGGAAAGGAAATCGTTTACTCTCCTCCATCATTACATGAAATCAAGGTCGCTAAACTTTCATCTTCAGCTCAAATAAAAGCACAAAGAGAATGACTCTTCCAGACGGTCAATTCAAAAGACTGGATTTACAGGAGCAGAAGAAAGAAGTACAAAATTGAGATTCTCCTGTAGCAAATTGACCTTGACTCTTTTGTCTGTGAAAAGTTATTATTATTAGTGGTGGGCAGGATTTGTATCTATGAACCCCGTAGGATATTCTGCAAGTGAAAGACAATTTGGTACATCCCTTTTGGGACCTGCAATGGAAATGAAGTAGAAAAAATAAGTTTTTGCTCTCTTGCTGCCTAACTAAATGTCAAAATAAAAACCTGGGACTGTATCAATTCATTATATGCATTTTCAAGAAGTTCACAAATAGTGGGCTGAGTGATATGGATTTTTTACATTCAGTAGAATTGTGTTAAAAGAGAAATAATAGCTATTCAAATGTGAAGTGATTACATTTTCACAAAACATAATTTTCCACCAGAAAAACCAATAATCTAAATCATTTTTTCAGGGGATGAGGAAGACAGAGCAGAGTAAGTGTCAACATGAGCTTTGTTCTCCAATCACTCTCAAATTACGTTATTTAAATTTTCTAACATCATTCACAATTTTATTATCAAGGCTCTTTTTTCTTGTCCCATTCATCAAATTTAAGTTTATGTGGAAAATGTGATCTATCTCATAGTGTGATAGATCTATCTTAAGTAGAAAACGTACTCTATTTAAAAGGGAGATAATTTTGTGTGTGTCCTATTAAAACTTGTAAAATTTCACTCCAAATGCTAACACTTCAAATGTGGGGTTGTTTCTCAGCCCATATTTGATTTCACCCATCTGTGTGAATCCGGCTACCATTACTGTTTTTTCTCTTCTCCTTGATCCGCTAATTTTAATTACGTAGCATCAGAGAAAAAAGGTCTGCATATGTCTCTAAGATATTTTATTTAAAAATTTAGTTTTCAAGGACTAGTATAAATGTCTGTACTTAACTTTGCCAACAGTGGATTATTTCCAGATGCATCTTTCAATAGCATCATGTAAACATAAACTTTCTTCTCATAGTCATTACAGCTAGCATTTATTGGACATTTACTATGGCAAACATTGAGCAAATATAGTACATGAAATATCTTGTTAAACTGTCACCAAAAACAAATGAGCTAGATATTGTTATTATCTTCTTTTTATGAGGAACAGAGGCACAGAGGTTTATATTTGAAACCCAAGTCATCTGAATCCAGAGTCTGTGTTCTTGACTACATTATGTCCATCCATTTAGCATAATGCTATATAAAAAGGGCTCTTGCTAGAAGCACAGTGAAGTGAAATTGAAATTCAAGGTTAGTGAAGGACCCTTTTATTTTGGTAAGTCAGTTCTTCATAGGAAAACAAGAAAAAAAAAAACCACCTTAGTTTGTGATTTTAATCACAGACGTCAGTCATTTCTCCAAGGAAGACTAGGATTTGCCCAGATAATATTTACTGAATATCTACCGGGTAGAAATTATACAGTATTGGGGAATATTTAATTCTAATGATTACCAGAGGGAAGAGGCCCAGGAATTTCAGAACTTTCCTAAGTTTGCATGCAAAAATTTGACTTTAATATATATGTGTACTTTTCTGAATAGGATGCTAAGAGCTGTCGTCAGAGTTTCCAAGAATTAATGGCATTGCCCATAGGATTCACAACCACTGTCCTGGGGGATGTGGGCCAAAGAAGACTGGGTTTGGACCTGGCCATTCGGCTCCAGGTGAGAAGAATCTTCTTAACATATGTGTACTGAGCCAGCACATTAATATCCAGGGCCCACATGGGGTGGGGGTTTCAAACTCTGTAGTGTTTATAACATATGATTTTTGCCCAGAGCCCCTTTGGACAAATGAGGATTCCAGAGACTTGAGTCCAGCCAACTTTCTCCTTCCACTCAGAAGACTCATCTAGTAGTAAGTACAACTATAACCCCAGGAATGATTATCTGACAGGACAGCCACAGGCATCAGCACAGTTAGCACTGATGATACCATAGTTTTATTTTATATTTTTACCTATAGCAGAACCTGCTCAGTATGTTGAAGAAAACTTAATAATAAAATCCCCTGTTAGCCTAGAAAATCCTTTCCTCAACTGTGGCTGAGAAAGAAAACAATCAAATCAGACTGAGATGTACATCACAGGTAATCTGCTAATGACATTATAAAGACAGGACAATCCCATCCTTGCTATGCTACCACACAGACATGATCCATTATGCACGTGTTCTCAAGATTCATTTGTCTTCTTGGAATAAGACGTGACAGAACTTCTGGCTGCACATTCTTTCACAGTTCATCTCCAATTCACCTGGTTGATTGGGGTAGCCATCTGGGCTAGCTAACTGCTTTCAACTGAAGAGGTAATAAAATTTCTGTATCTCTTTGACAAGCAGGTGGTTACAGCTTGGAGAAGGCCTCGAGGCTAAGATTCTGTTGGCAAGAAGATAAGGGCTCCAGCTTCCCTTACGTTTACTTTTCAAAGAGAGAGAGAGACCCTAGGCCTTTAAGGAGAACTTTCCTAGACTCTAAGACTAGTTTACTTATCCCTTAAAAATGTTTATGTACAAATCAAATGGACACAGAAAGAATTTACAAATACTAGGTTTCTCAAGGACATGTTCTATGAAAGGGGGTGGAGAACACCTCTTTTTGACTTGTGGCATCAGGGAAAAATCTTAAAAAAAATATTTTACCTTTATAATATTAACATAATTTCTTTCCAGAATTACAGTGTAAGGAAAAGGTGGGGCATTGGCTTCACATGTGACCTTTACTTACACCCTCCCCCAGAGAGTGCTCGTGGGTGCAAAAGTGGGGGAGGGGCTAAGGGAAGGCCTGGGAGAGACTCTCAAGCATGCTCCACGCCCAGCACAGAGATTGATCCAGTACTTGATCCCATGATCCTGAGATTGTGACCTGAGCCAAAATCAAGAGTTAGATGCTTAACCAACTGAGCCGCTCAGTCGCCCCACATGGGATCATTAAAATGAGATTTTTTTCCCCCATCCTTTGAGATAACAGTTTTAAGAGCTAATGGATTCAGTATATGTTTCTGGTTATGTTCTACAGAAAGGAGATTTGGAGATGGAAATTCATGCTCAGGGCATTTAATGGGGAATTCTTAGACTCAACACCTGTGGAGAAATGATGGCAGCAAGTTCCAGCAAAGGGAGGGAGTGAGCATTAGTTAGCTCTGTGGCCTAGAAGGCCCTGCATATTTGCAGAGCATTGAGGCAAGGAGGGTGGACTTTTCCAAGGGGACTTACATTAACTAGCTGTATGTTGACTGCCCCTGGGAAGGCAGTGTTACCCTGGCAGAGGTCGTTCTCTTCTGAAAAGGACAATTCCCAGAGGATTCAGCCACCAACCATTTGGAGAGATAAGTGTTTCTGTTCCAAAGAGAGGGGCGGGGACCTGGGTGGCACATCACATCCATTACAGTGTCTGACTTTTCTTTAAATCTAAACTCTACTCTATTTCAACACCATTCTTATAAATAGTGTGAGTCAGTGTGTGGGTGAGCAATTTTAGAGCAAAGAATTACCAGAGGATTTGTGAATAGTCTCTGTGTACTTAAGGAATAAACGCAGGAAAAAATAGGGTTAGGCTGTTTGAAAACCAGGCTACTTAGATTCAGCTGCCAAGTGTGCATCTTCCAAACTCTGCCTTCTTCCTTTCTCCCATCTCTCCTGAGGAGGCCAGGAGGCTCAGCCTGGACATTTACAAATCTCCTTTGTGGAAAATCCATTACTCTCAGTGCCCTGAGTGAACATTATCAGGATTAAATCCCTGGCTTGGCATGGTTGTGGAGGGTTTTTTAAATAATAAAGCATCACATGTGATAAATAGCAATGTATACTTTAATTATGTAGTTGCCAAGTCTAATTATATGTATTGTGCAGCAACTTAATAAATGGGTTCTCTCAAAGAAGGTTACACTATGTATATAGCATTACTTCAGTGCCCGTGAAAGAAAACTTTCCTGCCTAAGCCCTTCACTAAATTGTAGCTATGCAAATAGTAAAAATGAAAAAAAAAAAAAAATAGGCTATCTAAGACATTCACTACTGAAAAGCCTTCGATGGCTCTCTTTAGGCTGCAAAAAAAGTCCCAGCTCTTATGAATAGCTTATAAGGCTGCCAGTCTTAGACCCAAGCAAGGGGAACCCCTGCCCATGTCCGTGAGCTTTAGAGGATATCCTGTGACTCTCCTCTGGCTTTCCCACAGGAAGGCGGTCTTTGGGGCCAAGGAGATATGCCTACTTATAGTCTTTGCTTCTGCATCCCCTGCTTTTCAGCTCTTACTTTAGAACCTCTTACCCAATGGTGACCTGTTTTCGGGGACCAGGCAAGGCCTGACCGGGGTCAGCTCTTCACGCAGGACTTACAACTTGTAAACCTTTTAATATATGATCTGTAAATCTTCATTTGTATTCTTTCCTCATGTTTCACAAATGCTGAAGTCAGGCCTGGTCCATGACCTAACCCCTAATTTTTGCTTCAGCCCCATCTTTATTCAACCCAGTCTCTTCCCTTGTAATGTGTACTTGGAACATACTGAGCATACTTAACTATTGACAGTGTCCCAAACAAATCAATCTGTCTCTTATCTCTCCGTGTTTGCATTTGCCTCTGTGAATAATTTTCTTTCCATTGACTATCCCATGCCCCCAACTCTATTCTGCCTTGTCTACCTGGCCGATTTTCACAGAAGAGGCAGTTTAAATATTGCTATTTGGTGAATCTTTCCCTTGTGTCCCTGTTCTTGGTTCTTTTGCATCCACGCGACTCCTGAAACAGAATGCTATGGGCACCAGTGACAGTTGCAACAAAGTTTATTACAATGAGAGGCAAGGCTGACCGATCGGGACCAAAACTCTTGATAAGAGTGTGGCCTCGAACAGCCGGGGTACAGAGTTTTTAGAGCCGATCGCATCGTTTTATCATTATCTGGGAACAGAACAGAGAAACAGTTCCCAGATGAGTTAGAAACAGTTGCCAGATGAGTCAGAAACAGTTATCGAATGAGGTGATTATTTTAGACTTTCTGCCGCTAAGTTGCAACCAGTGGATCTCCTTGCCGTTGTCTCTGATGCTCTTTTTTGAGGTTTTGTTTCTTTCATTGGTAAAGCCTGATTCACAAGAGTATGAAGTATGATTTACAAGAGTAAAAGCAAGGTTGTTATCTTTTGACCTTCAGTGTGAGAACAAAGTTGTTATCTTTGAAGCTAAGCGTTAGCCCTACAGTACAATTTAACCCTTACAGTTCTCCCTCACCCAGCTGCACTTACATAGTCATTTCTCTCTAATCTAGATTAAAAATATTGGCATCAATGAAACTACATTCTAGTTGTTAGTTGAGGATAGGAACCATTTCTTAGACATCCTTCTAACAACAGAGTCTATCATCGTATTTCATGAAGAGTAAACACTTCAAAAACATTTGCTGAATGAGCGTATCTATAAACTATTCAGTAACATGATGTTAGCATTCTTAAAAATGAGAAAAAATAGGTCACAGAAGTATTATCATGTGAGTTTGAATGTTAAACGCACTCTCTCCCTAATTTTAATAGTTCTAGGTTGATGAGTATCTGGATTTGATGTATACAACTCATATGCATAAGTAGCTGTTGAGGCATAGATAGTTAAAGTACTAAGTCCAAAGAGATAAAACTTATAGCAATGACTCAAGGAAAGAGTTAGTGTTTATTTTATTCAATGAACAGAGACCAGTGGTGAAAGAGTTTTGTGGAGTTTTCTCTGATGAAGTAAAAATACTTGTTCTTCATTACTTTCATGAGGGTGTGAGGGATTAAGTACACGGTGAGTACAAAAGGAGGTTGGGGGATATACAGTGCGAATGGAATTGAATGATTATCTATTTCATGGCTGCCCAAGATAATGCTTAAAACCTCACACATTTAGAGAGTGTCGTCTACATTTCTTCTACAACCTTGTATCATTTCCTTAGAGAAATTGCAAGCTTATTGCCTCAGACCTACCTATTACACAAAGCTCGATCGATACAGACAATTCACATGCTTAGATAGTTACATTCCGGGGAGAAAAAGAAGGATGCTGCTGTAAAAATGGTGTCAATGTTTCCTATAAGAGTAATAATAATAATAATAATAATAATACAATAGGGCAATAATGCTAAAGTTTTTACATACGTATAATTTAATCTCCTCTAAGTTACAATTTGTATGAAAGTCTTTTCAATTATGTTTAAATTTAAGAAATAGGAAACACTCAGGGGTACCTGGGTGGCTCAGTCGGTTAAGCATCCAACTTCGGCTCAGGTCATGATCTTATGGTTCATGAATTCAAACCTCGCATTGGGCTCTGTACAGACAGCTCAGAGCCTGGAGCCTGCTTCAGATTCTGTGCCTCCCTCTCTCTGCCCCTCTCCTCCTCTCATGCTCTCTCTCTCTCTCCCTCTCTCTCAAAGATAAATAAACATTAAAATTTAAGAAAAATTTAAGAAAAGAAATAGGAAACACAGTAACTATCACCAATCACACACACACCTTCTCCAACTACCTATCTAGTCATCGATTGACCAATAGTATTAATATAACAATAATATCCTCTTCAATATTCCTATTTTTATTTCACAATACAAAATGTAAAATAATAAACTCTGTCTCTGTCTCTCTCAAAAATAAATAAACATTAAATTTCTTTTTACAAAAAGAAGAAGCAAAGATTAAATAAATTTCAGGTCTCTTAAATCACTCACTATGTACATCAAAGTCTGTGGGTGAGATCAAAGTGCAGGAAGCTAATACATACAGGCCTGCTTTGCTCCTTAACTTCACCATTTATAAAACAGGGATCATAATTGCATCTACCTCAAGAGTAGTTGTATCAGATTAGTTAATTCATTTAAAGTACTTAAAACAGTGCCAGCCTCATGAATAACACTCAGTAAATGAAGCTGTTGTTATTTGCATTGTTATTACTAATAGTATGTAGTGATGCTGATTCATTATGATTCATTACAATCATAAATTTAAGAATGGCTTTATTTTTTATATCTTCATTGGCACCTTTGAAAATAAACCTTTGGTAAAACTGGATACATGACAATTTTTGAAATAGGAAAGAGACTATCTTGCTGCCTTCCTTTACTTTCTATCATTTTATATTTTATAGATGAAAAAAGCCTATGACTTGAAGAGATTAGTAACTTGCCCAAATTCACAGCTAGAAAGCTTTAGGTCCAGCAGAATTTAAACCTAGGAGGTGGACTCAGGATCTTGCCCTCTGAACTGCAATGATATACACACACCACAGAGTTGAAGCTTCAAGTCATTCATAAAATATAAGAAGATGCTCACTAGAAGTGTTAACAATCCAGTATTATGAAACTGAGCACATGCATTAGAGCTGCAGAGATGTTCTGATTTTAAGAAGCAAAGATCAGGGGTACTTGGGTGGCCAGGTCGGTTAAGTGTCCAACTTCAGCTCAGGTCATGGTCTCATGGTTTGTGGGTTCGAGCCCCACATCGGGCTCCATGCTGAGAGCCTGGGCTCCGTGCTGAGAGCTCCAGCTCAGAGCCTGGAGCCTGCTTCAGATTCTGTGTCTCCCTCTCTCTCTGCCCCTCCCCCACTTGCACTCTGTCTCTGTCTCTCTCAAAAATAAATAAACATTAAATTTTTTTTTTACAAAAAGAAGAAGCAAAGATTAAATAAATTTCAGGTCTCTT